>NC_048276.1:13631428-13671428 GCF_009762535.1 Notolabrus celidotus
GCAGTCAATTACACTCTTGGGAAACCAAAAAATGTAGCCTTAGCTGTCAGTGTTTCACCATTCACAATGTGGACGTTTATCAGTGTTTGGTTCAGTCAGTGTCAATGACACACTGTTCCTCTCTGTCAGGCATGCTGCCACAGGTCTCAAGTCCAACCTTACAGGGATTCTGCAGTCACAATGTCAATATATCCCAAATGTAGGGTGTGTGAGAGGGGAAGTTAAAACTGTGAATCTCTGCTATCTAATCATTAACAAGCACTCTAGTAACTCCCAATGTGACTATTTAACAGAAAATTACATTAAACTGAGATTTTTCAATAACAAGAGCTCTCCAGACATGTTAGTAATGCAGATGTGGTTGTCATTAACACGTCTGACTCAGAGGACCAGAATGCATTCACATCTTTAACAAAAATATGTGCATCCAATAATGATTTAACTTAACAGACCCAGCGTTGTGCCTCAAACCTGCAATGGAGTGAGTCACATATCCTCCTGCAGCCTATCCCTGGTTCTGTTTGTATACGCTATCAGCCTTTCCAGTACCTCCCACATCCCAACATCACTCCCTGTATTTAGTTTCTGGTTCAAGTGAAAACTCAATTCCCTCTTTGGATCAGTTTCGTGTTGAAGTGCTCTCTGACAGAAGGGAAAGTTTGAGCTCAGAAGTCTTTTTTTTTCTTTTGCATCTTTTACAGCAGTTAGTGACTCTTCATCCTCACAAGATGTGCACTGGAAAATGCTCCCGTTTCATTGCGGTGACTCTGTACCCGTTAGCACTTGTATCCATCATCTGTAACATAGTGCTGTTCTTTCCGGGCGGGGACGTCAAGTATGCCAAAGATGGACACATTACAGAGGAGGTGAAATACATGGGGGGGCTCATCGGAGGGGGTCTCATGGTAAGTGTATTATCTTACATCTGTGACTAAAGGGTGTAACTCGACTTACAACTATTGTGAAATCCTGTCTGAAGTAAGAGGAGCCTGTAAATTAGAAAGAAACATAAAGGTAAAATATAAAATACTGCTTATGCAACTTCTCTACTTTTATGGGACTGAAGAACATTTCCAAACATCTAATGAGTTACTTTGAAGGGATTTTCTCGAATGACAGACTCCTGCATTCTTTCTCAAGCCTATAAATATGATGTAAGTTTTGAGTTATCCAGATTAAATGAAAATGCTGACATGATCTGTACTGTAAGTATTCTCATCTGTCCTGCAGGTGTTGCTGCCAGCACTTTACATCCACTTGACTGGAAAACAGGGCTGCTGTGGGAATCGCTGTGGGGTGAGTCAGTCAGGACTACAAATTAGATATTAATTTGAAGCGTGGGGCTTCAATCGAAATCATTCCAAATACACAAAGATGTGAATTAATAGCAGGACAGGTAAAAGTGTATAAATGTATTTCTAGGTTGAATCAACACAACCTAATTTAAGGGTTGAAATAATGGAAGTTAACTAAGTTAATGAATAACTAAGCAAAGTATGCAGCAGGGTGTGTCATACACTGATGGGTAACATTGACTTTGGATAGATAATATAATCCACACTGCCATAAACAATAAACCAATCAGAATAAAGGTACATCTCTTTACCGCCATCTAACTTTTACAACTTTTTAAAGCTTTTTATAATGCTGCAGATTAAAAAAAAACATCTTGAGGAAACATGGAGACAGAGTTGTGATGAAATGGTGGGGTGGGGTTGGGTGTGGTTGCAGTTTGACATGAGCATGAAAAAGTAAGAGTTGTAACTGTCTCTCTCAGTAGAAAATGACACCAAACTGTATTCCAGCAGGCTGCTATGAAACATGCTTCAGCATGCTGGGTCTACCTGCTTCTCATGTGTCTCTTAGTAAAACCAAACAAGGACAGTCACGGTATAACTGTGAGGAATGTCTGTGTGAGGGGAAAGAAATGTCCGCATGCTACTGAGGGCCAGTTTCCTTTCAATTCATATTTCAAGAACGCCCCAAAAAAAAAGTTGGGAGGAGGATCAGCACAGGGGAGAGTTCAGTATGAATAAAGCATTTATAAAGGTGCATGTAGTATGTTTTTCTGACCTTTGGGTATCATTTCACTCCTGCAGATGTTTCTATCTATCGTACTCGCCGCTGTGGGAGTGGCCGGGGCTCTGTACAGCTTCTTAGTAGCAGTGCTCGGTTTGCAGAATGGACCTCTCTGTAAAGTTTTTCTGTTGTGGAACACACCATTTAAAAACGGGTGGGTAGTATGATGATGATAAAAGACTGTACACCTAGTTATCTAGTCTCTCTACTTAAAGCCCATTTTATTCACAAACCTGCTCTGTTGCAGTGAGCGAAACTACCTGTCTGACAAGACCTGGTGGGGAGTGTGCACCGAGCCAAAGAACATTGTGGATTTCCACATTGGCCTGTTCGCGACTCTGCTGGCTGTCAGCTGTCTGGAGCTGATCTTGTGCGCCATCCAGATGATCAACGGGCTCATTGGCTGCCTGTGTGGAACCTGCAACAAGGGGGTAGTCTGAGATGGAAACAGACTCCTCACCGATGAATGGTGCTCTTTCAGTGATTAATTTAATATTTCCTACTCTTGTTTTTTCCCCCTTTATTTTTTATATTTTTTACCTAAATCCCTTTTGAGGTCATGACCATAGCACAAAGTAGTTTTCCGTCCACGTTTATATAAATATTCACTTTGATATTGTCGTTGAATGTATTTCCCTACAGATTTCTATTCTTTCTATGTATATATCATGATGCTTAGCACTTCATTATGATTAGACACAAATATGACATATTTGGAATATATTGCAGTATGATGTTAAAGCTGCTGTGAGGAACTTTTGTTTTGTATCGATTCTGGTGCCCCCTTGTGGACAAAGTGATGCCTCTTATCTCTTGTCCTAAACATGCAAAAATAGTGTTTTCAACAAAAACCTCATCCTGTTGTCTTTTGACAGTCAACTTTATCAGGCAATGTGATTATTTTCCATGAAAACAGTCAAATAAAGGCTGTTTCTGAAGCGAGATGTCCATCATCTGGTCTCACACCTACCCCCTCAGGGCGGTTTCAGGCATTAAAAATGACAACAGAGAAGGTATCAGTGTTGCTGCTGATGGTCTAGTTTGCTATCTACTGGTATCATTTTCAGTCTGTTTCTTAGCAAGTTCAAAACTCCTCACAGGGCCTTTAAAATGGCACAGTATGTGTATTTTTTTTTTTTTTTTTTTTAAATAAAACTGTTTTTAATACAATCTACTGATTCAGTTCTTTCATAATGACAGAACAATATATATCGGCCAGAGCTTTATTTCACTCTTAACCTAACCAGAGCTTAGAGGTCTGTATATGCTCAGTTGAGATGTGGTATCCTTCCTCTGGCATTAGAGACAGGTCGCTTCCACTCTGTTCCAGAAGAGGAGAGAAAGGGTTCCTTGTGTGATCTGGAGGAAGTATCATGATCTCAGGTGCCTTTCAACAAAATATCAGAAAACTGTCCTGATTTGTTTTCCATGTCTGATGAAGATAGGCTTCAGTTCCTGTTTACACACAAAGTGTTTCAGTTTGCTCAGTTTGTGTTAAATGCTGTTCAGCAGCATAGGAGCACACTCTATGTCTGATTTAGTTGTTACTGTCAAATGTCTGAAGTGTACCACTGTGCTTTTGAATTACTTTAGGTCACTGCTGGACATGTGCAGTATTGTAACTGCTCTTTTTTCTTTTTTTCTTTTCTTTCTTATGTTGTTGCTCCTATTTTATATTGTTTTAGTAGTGTCTTGTAAGTCCATATGGGCTGGGCAACTTTATGGTGCACGACACGATGAATAGTTAATAAACTAAACTAAACTAAACTAAACTAAACTAAACTAAACAAAACATAATGACATCCACATTTTTCAGTTACAATCATCACAGTTAGAACAAAAAACAAGGTCGACTTATTTATTATGACAACTTTAATGTATAATTTATCACTACATTGAAAAGATGGATTTGTTTCTTTACAAACATTATAGTGTCATCATAAATTGTTAGTGGTTTAAAATACTGACATTTCTTAATTAACATAGAAGAAATATGACTGAGATTTTTCAATCCTAACTTATAACCACTACAAACAAAAAACTGCAAATGCAATGCATTGTGCAAATGGCACATTTACTGAGGCAGCTGATTATTTTGCATGAGTTTTTACAACTATAAAGGTATCACACCAAAGAAAAGGCAAAATGTAGGTATTTAAAGGCAAACCCTGGGTCCCAGAGGAATGGAAATGTAATCAAAAGGAGTGGAATATAACTTCAACACAAAAATGCCAGATACATAGAAAAAAAAAAGATTGAGATCCTCTTGAAAACACCTGCTGGATACATCTGAGGTCTCTTATTAGAATGAGGGAACAAAAGGGTGTTTCAGTCAAAGCTGAAATAAATCTGAGAACATACTTATCTGTGAATGATCCCTTATTAAAATCATCCTAAAATACTTCTGGCAGCTTAGAAGAATTAGTGTATGCCACTTCACATTTCAAAATAACATCTTTGTGCATTGAGATAGCTTAGCTTTAAAAAGTAACGGAGTGTTTTCTTGCACATGTACTCTCATTCAGAACAAGAAAAGAATGATTGAAATGACTGACAGAAATATAATTTCTCTGATGTGATTCCGTTGAGGTAGACGAAAAATAATTCACTGGAGTCTTGAGAAATCCTCATAAAGAGGCTAGTTTAGGTTGGTCAACACTGTGCTTCACATATGTGGAAACAGTGTTTTGGAGCCACAAAATTAATCAATGTTGAAATCTATAAAGTAAATAAATATTAGGATTCAAACTATGTAAACACTTCATTAAAGGTAGGCTGAGATGGAGTGTGGAAGTTTCAGAGTCAGTCTGTCAAAAGCAGGGAACCAGTCCACACACTGTGCTCAAAGCTTGAGCTGGAGTTTGACGAGATTAGACCGCTGTAATACTTCACTTCCAGTTCACTGTTAGTTCAGCACACTTCAGCTGTCGAACTGCTTCATCATGAGCTTCCTGCTGACTTCATAACCCAGGAACAGAGCCCCATTCGCAGGGAAGGTGCGGACCATGGTGGGGGTGAGACCAGAGTAGAGAGCCCTCACACCTGAAACAAACCAACAGCAAAGGTTTGATTACGACTGGTCATCAAAACAGGAGGAATCATACAAGAAACGGCATCTATAGCGAATATCCAGCTCCACTTTTTCCTACCTTCAGCCCTAGCGATGGTCATGAAGGTTTTGAAAAACCCTGCCTGTTTGCCCGTCATAGACATGACCTGGATCCGAGACTTCACGCAGTCCATAGGATAGACCACCAGCCACAGGCACGCTCCCCCAAAACCTCCGCTGAACATGATTGGAGCCACACCTTAGCCATGAAAAGTGACACAGATAAATATTAACTCACTGATACTGTTAATGTGATGAGTGAGTGGTGAATGGAAATCATCTGTAACTGCCGAGCCAGATCTCAAGGTTACAGTAAAATAACCTTTACATGTGAATAATTGGAAAACATTATCATCAATCCATGAGCACAATTATGAGAAACCGTTGGTAAAATTGTCTCATTTTTCCCAGAATGCTTGTCAGAAACATTCAGGGTACATGTTGAGGATTGAACAATGGGTCTAGTGTGCATGCATGTGATATTTTCTTCTTTGATTGTCAGTCATTTTGCTGTATTTACCTATGTCATCTCTGTCACAATGCATGTAGTTGGCAAAGCTTGTGCGGCAGAGCTCATAGGCACCGAAGAAGCAGAAGTAGCCTGGCACTTCTCTGGCTATAGTGGTGGTCAGACCCTGGAAGAAGCCCTGTGCTCCCTCATTCTTCATTATGGATTTCACCACTGACCAAACTGTGCTGTGGATAGAGAAGAAGGACATGTGGATGAGTCACTAGCCCTTTTATATTGAGTTCAAAGCAAACAGTGACGCTAGCAGTGTGGAACACTGAGCACTGTGTGCATGTGTGGACAGTGACTGTATATTTGTGGCACTCTCGCTGTTTGTTTACCAGTTGTGCCTCTCGTGCTTCTTGTATCATAGAAAAAGGGGTCTGTCATATTAATTGCAGAGCTTCGTTACAGCACTGTTGCGTACTTGCTATGAAAAAAGGACTAATACGATAGCAAAAGAATTTATCTAAAACATGCAAAAATGCAGCACCCTACTCATAACCTTAACCCTAATCTAAACCATAAACCCGATTCATAACCCTAATCATAATCCTAACCCTAATGATAACCTTAACCCTAACCCTTTTCATAAACTTATCCCTAACCTTAACCCGACAATATGTCTGGGGGTCAATATGACCCAACAATATATTGCGTGGTCAATATGACTCAACAATATGTTGCGGGGTCAATATGACCCGTCAATATGTCAGGGGGTCAAAATGATCCGGCAATATATTGCGGGGTCAAATTGACCTGACGTTCAAAATGAACCGACAATATATCGCAGGGTCAAAATTACCCGACAATAAATTGCAGGGTCAACCTCAACCCCAACCTTAACCTCAACCTCAACCCCAACCCCAACCCTAACCCTAACCCTAACCCTAACCCCAACCCTAACCGCAACCCTAACCCTGACCCTAATCGTAACCCTAATCATAAGTCTAACCTCTACCCAACCCTAACCCTAACCCTAACCCCAACCCCAACCCCAGCTCTAACCCTGACCCTAACCCTAACCCTAACCTAATCGCAATATTGAGGAATATTATCGCAATTAGATTTTCCAAAATCATTCAGCCCTAATATTTAGTATCTCAAATGTTTGAGGTTATGTTTTTAAATACCAAACGTATTATTCTACGTGGAAACCGTACCGTTTGTCATCATAATATAATCTGTTTGGTGTAAGCTCATAAACAATCTTAAAATGTATGCAATGCCAGAGTAAGTTATGCTAAATGTCAGACCTTTTAAACACTACTTACTTCTGGCTCTTGGCAATCTTTCCTGATGCCTCCATTTCATACATGGCTTGCAGGCGACACTTGACGAGCTCCGTGGGGCAGAGCACGAGCGAGGAGAAGATAGATGCGACTGAGCCGGCACAGGCTTTTTGCACGTCACTGATGCAGAGGGAGGGATAAACACATGACATTTGGAAATCATCCATGTTTGTCTCACAGTAAACTAAAGACAGCCTGGTTAACATCCTCCTACCTCAGCACAGCTTCACTGTGCAGTCCAGCCGTGAAGCGGATGACCTGCTGGCAGAAGCCGTAGCTCATGAAAAGCACGGAGTTCTCTGCGATGTTAGCCATGAGCGCTGGTGTGGTGCCCTGGTAGAGGCCGCGCAGGCCAACCTGTTTGTAGGTGGACGTGATGCAGTGGATGAAACCTTTGTACAGCTTAGGGAAGGTCTGCATCTTGACCTTTGCTGTGTCCAGAGGCTGCCCACTGAAAACACATGCAGCTCCACCTTGGATGGGGACAGTAAGAAAAAGAAATGTCACAGAAAAAATGATGCAATAAAACAAAGTAAGACTGATTTACAAACAACAGAGCAATCACAGTTTGAGCACAAAACATGTGCTGTGAGGAGAGGGGGTTCACTCCACTGAGCAGTATCACCAGTGAATGAAAACACAGAGAGAAATGAGCCGTAAAAACACAGGAGTCATCATACTCTCCTGCTACATCAGCACTAGCTCGGGTGCACTTTGGTGAAGCAGTGGAAAAAGTGGCTGGATTGATCAACTGAGGTTAAATTTTGCACATGTTTTATGCTTTGTTAATTCTTGGAGCACTGTAGTTACCTACGGCTCCTGCAGAGAGGTCGATGACGGCCTGGACAGCGGGGTGTGGGGCCATGGTGTCCAAGAAATTGCTGTAACAAGTTTTATTCTCCCTCACAGCTACCTGAAAAATAAAATACAACTAAAATAATTAGATTATACCTTGTAACTTCATACACTGCACCTTTAAGAGCACTTTGATTCCTGTAAATGCAGACAGATTAATGTGTTTATTCAAAGGCTCCTCTAAGGCTGGGAGTGTAACTTGTTTTTTCCAGCAGAGGGGTCTTGGTCTGGAACAGGGAGCTGCAGCAGCTGTGTTATAAAGTTCAAAACAATAAAACCTGCCCGGATTTGAGGCAACAGTAACTATTTATAGTGAGCTGCAAAGGGGTAAGTATGGAGATGACCGGATGACCAGAGGTGTCAAAAGTATTCACATTCATTACTCAAGTAGAAGTATAAATAAAATACTAGGGTTTAAAAAGACTTCTGTAGAAGTTGAAGTACCACCTCAAGCTTTTACTCAAGTAAAAGTGTAAAAGTAGTGGTTTCAAAACTACTTAAAGTATAAAAGTAAAAGTAATGTAAGGGGAAAAAATGCCATCAAGGACAAAAGCTTAAGCTGCACCACAGGGGCCTAAAGTGTACTACCCTACCTCCAAAAAAAACAAGTTTCTAAAGGCCATAATGACTATAATGTTATATCAATATGTTAATGTATCATGTTTATACTTCTCATCCAACCACAATTAAATTCACTCTATCCGGATGGCACGATTTATCGGGATAGGTTTTTGTTTTTGTGTGTTTTTTTTTAACGTTGACAAGCTGGAATGAAAACAAGCCGAAATGAAACCAGAGTAACAAGGCTGCTTTTTAAATTTTAAGGAGTAGAAAGTACAGATAATTGCATGAAAATTTAAGGAGTAGAAGTAAAAAGTTGGATGAAAAATAATTACTCCAGTGAAGTACAGATACCCAAAATTTCTACTTAAGTAAGGTACAAAACCTAGACCACCTCAACTTCTCTCTTTCTTTCTTTCT
The DNA here is from genome assembly GCF_009762535.1 of Notolabrus celidotus. Classification (NCBI taxonomy): domain Eukaryota; kingdom Metazoa; phylum Chordata; class Actinopteri; order Labriformes; family Labridae; genus Notolabrus; species Notolabrus celidotus. Next base: position 13,640,253 of record NC_048276.1, read on the forward strand.
TTCTTTTCTTTTTTAAATTTGATTAATGTTTGTTTATTGTAGTCCATTGCCATTTATCTATTTGGTGACTACTGTATTTAAAACAATGTATCTGATTGTTTTACAGAGGGAAATTGATTTATTATAATTTTCTTTGAATGCAGAGACAATGTTCATTGTTTTGTTAGAGGAAAAAAAGAAAAAAGATGGGCATTGTACATTTTGAATTGACATCACTGTATTTTGCTCTTGTGTCCCTAATACATTATTTTTTTAAAGTAAGGTAACAAAGTATTTGTACTCTGTTACTTGACACCCCTGAGAATGGCTGATATGTACAATACAATTCAACATCACTATCATACGGTAAAAACAGACTGTATTAACAGCAGATTGAGAGATAGAAAGTGTCTGAATAAAGAAGAAAATAATAACTTTCTTGTGTCTTGTAACACTTGATCTTATCTGTCACATTTGAAGTGGCAAAATGGCGAAATGAAATGCACCTCATTCTAAACTCTGAGGACTTTTTTAAAAAAACTACATTATTCTACTATATTTTCCATTTTTAGTACCCTGCCCTTTGACTGCTGACTGTAAGATAATGTTAATGTACAGTGAGGACAGGCCAGGCCTCTACTCATAAAAGTAAGGCAAGGTTACCTCTAGGGGGCAGCATACAGTTTCTCTATATGCAGATATGAAACATCTTTAAACACCACATCAGCAGACAGACACGTGTGAGCTTTGACTTCGTTTGGGGACAACATGGAGAGAAATAATGTCAAAACCGTCAAAACATGTGCCTTTGATAGATAACGCACATAACAGAGATGTGTGCAGCAATTTGCAACACTTGTAAGTTTGTGTAAGCGATACAAAATGAGTAAAGTTGCATGTTTTCCTCGAGGATATGGTAACTTAGTAAGCACAACAGCTCAAAAACACTAAAGGGTAGTAATAATTCAAAAACACAAACCTTACAGAAGAGCTTCAACGACCTGCTGGTGGGGTAAGAGTCTGTTTGTCACTCATATGTCAGACAGTTATCTAAGGGAGCTGCTGATCAAGCATCGCCCACGGATGGGTGCATAACACCACCCACTCCACAATCAAACAATGTCTGAATGTTATCTCATTTGTAACATGTACCCCTGTGATTGTCAATGAATGGATCGGCCATCAGTGATAATGGTGAGGAGGAGGAGAAGCTGGAGGTTGTATCATGACCCCCAGATGAGGAAAAACTGTGAGATCTCACTCTGAGGAAAATTCCAGGTATATCAAAAACACTTTTACAACTCTAATTTTCTACGGAAGTCCTAAGTGGACATACGGAAGAGGATTAGGGCTACTGGGGAAAAAAATGAAGGGCAATTTTTTAAAATTATTATTATGATGAGAAAAAAAAATGTAAGGTCAAAATGATTAAAGTCAGAATTCTGAGAAAAAGTCAGAATTCTGAGATTAAAGTCAGAATTCTGAGAATAAAGTCAGAATTCTGAAATTAAAGTCAGAATTCTGACTTTTTCTCAGAATTCTGACTTTAATAATTTTGACCTTACATTTTTTTTTTTCCAGTGGCCCTAATCCTCTTCCCTACTCATCGGACATGCATCCCTACATTTTATTTACCCAGTTTTTTCATCAATTACCAGTAGTTTTCTCAAGATATCCGCTCATTTTCTTTGGATTATTTATATTAAAAAAAAAGTGGCATGAAAGTGATTGGTATGAAAAATTACCAGTCACGTCAAACTATCTTTGCAAATACTTTTGTCAATCAGGCACAAAAAAATCTTGAAGGACTCTTCTCATGTTCTTTATTCAGAATATGAATTATTGCCCTCTGGAAGACGGTTCAGAGCGAGCAGATTTAAAAGATTCCTTCCTCCATACTTCCATTACTCTACTCAACAAACAATCTGCACTAACATAATGCTCTTCTATGAGTATGAGGGTTCACTTACTCTGCACTAATGTTAATATGATATGGCTTTTTACTGACACTTTGGTATAATTGTTGTATTATGGTATTTTTTTGTGTCATTAATATGCCACAGTGACATGTTGTTTTTATCTTGACAGTGGGCATGCTATTGTATATTGGTATGATGAATGAATGTATTGATTGTGAGCAGCACTGCACTTATGTCCACGACAAATTTCCTCCCAGGGACAATAAAGTTTATCTTATCTTATATCCCAGTCTCAAGATAACACTTCTTAAGTTATTCAGCTGTTTTCTTGAGATAGCAACAAATTGTTTTATTGTTATCTCATGGAATCAGAATTGGCTTTCCAATCATATTACATTAATTTTCCTTTTAATTCATTTTATCTGTTCATGAAAATAAAAACTTGTTTCCTTGTGATAATGGGATCATTGTCTTGTGATCTAAATCAGGGGTTCCCAAACGTTTCATTCTGTGACCCCCAAAATAACAATACCAGAGACTGGAGACCCCCACTGTCCTCATGTGGTTAAATTTTGCTCACAGAACTAGTAGGCCAATTCGAAAACCTACAGATATCTTTGTAATTTAAAGAAGGCTATAGCAGGATAATTTCCCTTAGGGGTCATGTGGCAACAAGGTAAAGAAGGAAAATTTGACAATGTTTAATATTTACCTTACTGTATCTAAGATTTAACTGCACATTTGGTATATGTTTTTACAACAAAAGGATAAAAGATGCCATTTTAGATCAGCTAATTTTTTATTGATTTTTGGAAGGCATCTTGCGACCCCACATTAGTTTAGGTAAGTTACGGACATTTCTGTTTTTATTTATTTATTGTGCTTTAGCATCTCAGCGATTATGAGGTATATCTTTTGTCATTGTTGAGACAACAACAGAAATTCACAAGTTACCACAGGGGATTGGATAAATAAATGTATGGATAGATGTATAACCACTAAGGGCCACTCATATTGCTCTGGATTCAAATTTCCCTGATTGTGTTCTGGACATTTTGAGCAATACTGCTAATGGATCTATTTTATACAGTCTATATAATGAACACAGTGAAAAATGTTTTGTTGATGAGTCTTTTTGGAAAACGTCTTACTTACTAAAATTTGTCACAGAGAATGAATGATCTCCATTAAAAAAATGTCATAAGCTGTTGCACACAAAACACACAAAATGCCACAGAGGCATCTTCATAATTTAGGATCTCTGACAAATATAGTAAGCACGGAAAACTTCCGGTTCACGTTCCTTTGTCTTTCAAAATAAACTCACTATAGAGGTGGAGTTATACAGCACCCCCTGCTGGCGTTTTCATGTGCTGGAAAATAAATGATTTAAGGGATTATTTAACCTCTAAACCAAGGACAATATTTTACAGGAATGCTGGCATTATTTTAGCTTCCAAACAGTCTGCAACAACCGTTTCTGAAATTCCAACATGTGGTAGTTTATTTGTTTGGTCCTATAATCAGCATGTTGTCTGTTTGGTTTTCATGTAGCAGCGAGAGTCAGAAGATTCCTCTAAATAACAAATGAAAAGTTTTGCTCTGTTTTGATTGTTTGGCTACAACCAGATCAGAAAACAAAACTATATTTTTTGTGAGATCAAATGCCAAAGTAGGACAACATACATGATGACCAGATAAGCCAACTAAAGCGACAAAAGTCATTTATGTATCCCACAACATCTAATAATTGAAAGTTGATCTAACTCCAACTGAACCAGTGATTTGACAGGTTTCAAATAAAGGTCAAACACCATAGGAGAGAATGCGTTTACATTCTCTTACAGGCCTTTTTTGAGGTAAAGCTCCACTTTTGTTCTCCTCTTTCTACCAGATAACTTGGTCCAACCTCATAAACTCAGATTAAAGATCCCCATGCAGATTTGATGCAGTTATCCCTCTGGGATAACAGATTACACCAAGCCCTGTTTAATATTTACAAAAACCAGGCGGCGGAACACTTTTGAAATATTTAGCCAACAAGTGCATCACACATAATCCAAACATCCAATTTGTATAAATAGAAGAACTTGCTCGGGATGTGCTGTTCTGAATCAGAGCCTCCCTGCACAGTTCTGCACTCTAAACCTCATACACAGTTTTGTGCATAATTACCCTACCTATTATTAGTGATGTCAGGAAGTATGAATACTCCTCACAGCACAGAAGCTTCATTAGAGTTGAGTTTACATGGAGAAAGTTAGTCATAGTGTTTAGCTGAAGTTAAAGTTTTTCTCTGAAATACTTTCCAGGTTTTTTTTGTCTTGCAAAGAGGACAATGGCTGCCATGTGAAAACAGTTATTTAATTATATTATTTTCTCCTCAGACTTGTCACTATGAAGGATTGCTGTGAAAAGGCTTGTTCACTGCTATAGAATTACAACAATTTAAATACATGTTAGGCAGCTGGTCAAGATGTTTGGACACAGCCAGGACATATGATTTATTGATCAACAAAATATTTTAAATTTGTAGAATTGTTCACAACTCTGTATATATTTGTCGTCACTCCAATGATCTCGTCAGTATTAGAGGCGGAACAATTGAGTGGAGGAGTTCAGCTGTTAAATCTTTTGTAATGTGAATTCAGTGGCTCACAAAGGTCATGAAAGGACAATCAATTAAAGTCCTGTTCCCAAAAATGTAGATGTGCTAGAAGTATTTGTTGTCCATCTATCCATTATCTTTCCTCCTTATCTCATTTGGGGTCACAGGAGTATTTGTCCGGTTCTCTTTTACATACGAGTCAGCACTGCTGGGTTAACACTCCTGTTATGTTCGTTTCTCTGGAACAGCAATAATGTTCCTGGGTCAATTTGACCCGGGGCATATTTAATTATCCAAAAGTGTCATAACCCCAAAAAATCCCAATACACATTTTTTTTAATCAAATTTTTAACTCCATTACTAACCATTTAAATCAAGATTTAGTCCATTGATGTTCTTTAATTCTCACAGATCATGGTTCAATGAGGATAACTCACTCATTTTTCATTAAAATTCATGTTAAAACTATTTTAATGTAAATTGGAAAGCCCTAAACATAAATACAATAGTTTTACATGACATAGATTATTTGTATTTAATTTTACATTTTTATTTTTATGAAGTGATGTTGAAAATTTGACACGACACCTCTTCCGTCACGCTGCCCAGATATTTATGCTGCATTTAGCTGGTTTGGAAGGCATATATTACCTAAAATAGACTTTAAAAAGGGTCAATTTGGCCCGCAACATAACAGGAGGGTTAAAGAGTTTGCAGAAAATGTAAATTAAAGCTCCTGTGGGGAGTATTCAGTGGTTATAAAACAGACTGAAATTAACAGCGAGAAGTCTTTATGACCTGCAAAAGCAAAAAGTACCATTTCCAAAAATAGTAATTCTGCATTGTAATTGTTAATATCTTAAACTGCTAAGACTGAGTAGGTGTCAGGTCAGACAAGGGCATTTAACGGCAGGTGGAGGAAATCCCCTTTGTTCTTTTCTTCTTCTACAAAAAATATTCTCTTTTTAAAATGTCTACCGCACAGCTCAGAATGGATCTTTTATATTTCTTGTTTCTGCAGCATGTTGTAAATTATGTCTCCCCACACCCTGACCCCCTGGAAGAGAAAACATTGAACAACTTGCACATGCAGTCTCTCAGAGTGGTGAGTCTCTTTCCACCTTTTCTTCTCAGAATCTCAGCCTCTCTGGCGTGCCCATTTTTATACCCAGTTACAAATCTGTTGAATATTAACATAATAGGATGGCCGACATTCCTCCAGGTGTTTTTTAGCATTACACAACTTTTTCAGTATTTCGTTGTCACTATCTCACCTTTTTTTGAAATATGTTACTCACATCAAATTTAAAACAAGCATATATTTCTAATAAATCAATAACATTTTACAGTTTCAACATTTGATATGTCATCTTTGCGCTATTTTTAATTAAATGTAGGGTTTAAATTACTTGAAAACCATTAACATCTGTTTGATCAACATTTCACAGCGTTTCAACTTTTATAGAATTTGATTTGTAGACTGTTTCATTAAGAGCTAAAATCTCCTCACAGGAGCTTAAAAGGCCTTTTATCATTATTTTTCTTTACTCAGTCCTAAAATCACTTTGTTTGAATATTACTCTCTTGATGCTGTTAGTTTCTAGCATTGGAAAGGTTGTAAATTTAATTATATTTTTCTTTTATTTCTGCGAGTATAGAAAGCTAAAGGTATTAGGGATGCAGTTGAGCTGTAGAAAAACGGTATCACCTTTACATTCTGATGCAGTTAAATAAATACAAGTTTGAAAAGCCATTCTCTGCATTATTCAATTCAATAAGTCACACTGATGTTATTCATTCATGAACTTAAATGCTCCCAAAATACCATCTGTTTCAGCGGAGTAGTCTGGGATTAAATACATGTACCCTCTGTCCACAGGCTTATCCTCAAAACTAAGACCAGCGATGGCTTACAGCAGTCTAGACTCACATGTTCTAACACCTCCACTCCTCATTCAACCTTTACCTTTACCATGCATGCAATCAAAATAACACACACTCTTCTCATGTTTTTCATATCACTTTGCCTTTTATCAAAAAAAACAAACATTGACGTTGTCTACATCACAGACAAGAATCATCAATATTCTGTTTTAAACAATTTTGCCATGAACAGAATGAACCCCATGCCCATCCCTCCCCTGGAGCAAACTCCTCTATACACAGTATACTTTACATACCTATAGTTCCTGTTCAGTCATTTTGCAATTTACATCATTATCAAAGTAGTATCAATAGCTTTAAAATACATACAATGCTCTTTCCATTGTAATTATAATCGCTATCCTGATTGTACATACAGTATCATTTCCCACAGTTAGAATCTGTATTTAATCCGCTTGTTGTTACAAAATATTCTGGAGAGACAACACAAGCCTCTGCATTCCCTTGAACCAAAATACTTGTAATGATTGGCAGATGAGAAGCATTTTTTCGTACGGCTGCTGTATGTCATGAGAATGGAAACACTGCAGAGAGCTTCACGCTGTCAAAGTACTCTGGATTACACGATAAATCAAATGATATTTACTCAAATCTATAGTTTTTTTTTTGTAAAGCGTTCCTCGTATTTGAAGTCAGTAATATCCTGAACCCTTCTCAGACTCTCCAAGGGGCTTTTCTACCAACTGTTGCGTCTGCTCCCGCTCCAGATTATGGGGTACGGCCACAGAGTCTGGGTAATCCCCAATTAGATGAGTTGCACTGATTGAACAACAAAGAGATTATAAAAGATCACTTCAACAAAAGACAGGTTAGAAAAGTGGAGCTGGTCCATGTTAGTGTATGGATTTGTTGTACAAGAGTTTGGCAATGAAGTCCTCAGTATTGAGCACAAACTTTTGGCAGTAGCGGGCTGCGCTCAATCGATACACTTCTTTTTTTTTTAACATAATATAGGATTAAAAACTGACTACTAAGTGCCATACAAGTTTGTAAAAATCAGATTTTCTAAACTTTTTTGTCAGTTTGGGGTCAGAGGTCCTCGACCCTTCAGAGATCACAACTCACACATAAAACTTTGGCACCAGAAACAAGGCCTTTGTAAGGAAAAGTGAGTCATGTGTTTGCGCACATTTCCAACAGATTACTAAATGAATGTGTGGAAGACTTGCAGGAGCTGGTTCGTGTTTCCATCTTTGAGTTAACTGTAACATAAGTGATCCATAACCAGACACCAGTAACCACAGACAGGCACTTTAAAGTGTCCTTTCTTGAGGGACGGATCAGTCAGTGAGGAACCTCTGGATTAAGTAGAGTAAATATTTGCACCTTCTTTACTTCTATGATTGAAACACTCTGGGTTTTTTCTTATGTGTAACAGCGTGCAAGTGCAGTAAATATCCAGAACAGAACTTAATCTAAATGTGGGAAAAGCTACAAGTGTTAAAAATACATCAAGAAAGCCTTCTTTCGTTTGTACCCTGTATACACACAGCCAGAGCTCTGCACTGAGGGAGTTTGGTCACTGCAACACCATATCAAGTGGACATTTTTATTTTACACAAACACGTCCGGATTCAATGTACAGTTTCACATACAGTATGTCACAGCATGTCCCAAACTTCCCTCAGTGGCTCTGGATACAGTCAAAACCAGTCTGAAACAATGAGTCACACCACCTTCAGAAAACAAACATCTTGAAAAATCAAGCGACTTCTTTTTTTTGGCCCTGTGGCTGTCAAGTGAAAAATATTTTTTAATCAGCTCAACGGCTGATGTTTGTCTACTCTCTGCAGATGACGTCCACAGCAGACCTTCAACTGTGGTCACACTTTGTCTTGTTTTTGGCGATTGGTTTGACAGCAGCAGATTGTTGTAAAAGGAAACAAATGAGAGAGTAATGAGTGTGTGCAGGAATGGCACTGTCTCATAGTTTAGTCACAACAGAAGAACTATTCACACGTTCTGGAAAATGAATCTACATTTAGATTATCCAAATAATAAGAGCAAAGCACACTGTGTTAATACTGTTTCAGAGCCGTCAGCCACCAGTGCTGACTCTTTCTGATGAGGTAAAACCAACTTCATGTTTGTTTTGGGGTTTTACAGATACTGGGAGTAAATAAGAGCACATATCAAAAGTTTTAGGACTAGGGACAAAGGTCCAGATTAATCAGGAGACAGTTTCTTTTATATACAAGACACAGGCAACTGTTTCAATTACTTCTTGGTGTAAGAGCAGGGATTTCTTAAACACAGAAAGGTACTAAAAATAATTTGATGTTCAAATCTATACAAAGCAGATTTTTTTCAAAACAATTGTCTGCTTGGTAGTGGACATGAATACAGAAAAAGTACATCAGGGGCTTTAAGTGGAACCATCTCAGGGTGTGAAACTACAGGAACTTTTTTTTTGTTTGTTTCTTTGTTTGTTTTTTTGCATTGTGTAACTTTTTGGCCAAACCTCAGCTTGAAGAAGCCAAACTAAAGAGCGAGTGAGTGCTTACATTGTGGCTGAAGTGTTAGGCACTGCAAAAAAAAAAAAAAAAAAATGAGATTTCTTTTTCTAATAAACACAGTAAGGCAATTTGATTATGGCTGACTGATAGCAAAAAAAAGTTTCCGGTCTGTTGTCTGTAAAGTTCAACGTATTCACAAATTTAGACTCAGGAGAGAAACACCTTCTTTTTTTTCCCTTTTTCAACAACCCATTTTAAGATTATCTGTGTAAAAACAGCTACAATCAAAAATGAGGCACTTTATAAAAGAGTATATAGATATCTCCGCTATGTAGTATTAATCATTATATGTATACTGTATATTTCATATAGCACTGTAAAGTGTCACTTTATATTAGAATTGTGATTACTGAAAACAAACTACAGTATGTACTATAGTTTCTGTTGTTCTACTTGTATACTGTAGTATATACTATAGTATCATATACAGTTAGAATAGAAAAGCTCAGTCACCCAAAAGCCTTTACACTCTGACGACACTTGTCCACGATTTTGTGCTACATGTTGGATCTAAATGCATCAAATTGTAAAGTTTGTTTTCAACTCAAAGAGCTACATATTTTCTAATAAGATATAATATAAATGAGTCGTGCTGTACTAACTTAATCAGCAAAAATGAACGGCTGTTTTTGAGGGTTGCAGTTCAGACTTGTACAAAAAAAAGTTCGGAGGACGCTCATGTGTCTTTTTAACATCCCAGGAGAATGTTCTGGGTGAAGAAACTTCAACATCTACTACTTTTCCCACTTTGAGATGTATGTACTGTCTAATGTATTTCTCTAAAAAAAAAGAAGCATGGTGCATCTCATGGATGGCTTCTATTTCATTATTTAACACTGTAAGAAACAGCTGTCTCCAACAAAGTTCATGAGACTGAAGTATCATGTAAATGATTTAACATCCGATGTCGTCCCTTTCCTCTACCTGACAAATCGTTGTTGAATTAAAAATGTAGGTATGAGGGGGAATTGGTGCAGCTCACGTCCAGCAGAAGCCATGGAACTTGTGCTTGTTCATTCAAGTTTCAACCGTTTACTCAGCAGCTTCATCTTTACGACTCAAACTCAGTCGAGGCAGATGGCTGTCTAACATGAGTCTGGTTCTGCTCGAGGTTTCTGACTGACGTTTTTACTTTCAGCTGTAACTTGCTAAATGTTGCAAAGTGCTCTACCCATGGTGGATTAAGATGAGATAAGACTGAGTCCTGCCTGTGAGATCCTGCCCTGATGTTGGGTCCCTGTTCATTATTTAATCAAGGAAGGTCTGAGCTTCCTGAGATAACATTTATTGTGATTTGGTGCTATATAATAAGTAATAAAGATTAGAATAATAAAGATTGATTGATTGATTTAAAAGTTTGAGGATTCACTGTTTTGCTAACTGTATTTCTTTTAATCTGAGGAGTGAGATCTTGACTTTTTATTTAGATTTTTTTATTTTCTTTGGGGTTGATTTAGTCAGATTTGGGGGCATTTTTGCCTTGACTGATAACAAAACTGAATATATGAAATGTGGGGAAAGACATGCAGCAAAGAAGTCGAACCAGCGACTGCTGCGATGACGTCTATAGCCGCTTTTAACTGCCAGGAGAAACCAGCACACCAACATTTAGTTTTGTTTTTCTTTTAAAAAGTCTTTCTTTTTTTTTTTTTCAAAGCCGCAACACTCAGCTTCCCTTTCAACAAGCTAATAAGTCTGTCATGAGGTCCAGTAAGCACATCTCACTGAGGACATAACATACATACAATCTAATTATTGATGTTACTGCATGTTTGAAGCTAATTTGATGAAGCCGTTTACATGCGAAGCACATGAATGTTACGTTAATTTGGTTGTTTTTATGCAATATTGCAGACTGGGATGAATAAATGAATGCATTATGCCTCTATGTGCTTGCTTATGTGATATCAATTGTTTTGCAAAAACGGTATCATGTTGCATCAAAGCTGTGACTTTAGTCATGTGACTTCTTTCAGGAATTTCGGTTTAGCACAGACATTCATATTTAGTCTTATAAAAGGACTATCTTAATGTTCAGTCGCTGTAAAGGGGAGTTTGGAGTGTTGAAATAATATAAAATGTGGTCATTGTATTTTGGCATATTCATGACTTTTTTAAATGGCCCTTCTGGACTAGATTACTTATATTACTGTATCTGTGAACAAAGCAGACTTACAGCAGGGGAGTACTGGACTGGACTTTCATTCAGGCAAAAATTTGAGAACCAGCCTCAGGACATGACAGGACATGTTTAGTTTATAGATAATCAAAGCTGGGACTGTGTAAACATATTTCCTGTGTGAGTGCACATCTGGAGCTTTAGGGATAAAACATAATTCTGGGAGGAAAATCACAGAATTAGAAAAACGACCATTTTGAAAGCATGAAACGAAAGCTTCTGTTCTCATGGCTCAGCTACAACCTAAAGATAAACCCTGAGCACAATAGCATCTGAAAATGAAATTGTAATCATATCCTCTGATATCCAATTTAATTCGGTTTAGACTCCTGTGGATTTTACTAAGATGGGCGCGATTTTCTCACAACCATTTTGTCCCCTGTGAGAGAATCTGACGGTAACAAAATTTGGATCTAAATTTATGTTGTATGACATCACTTCATGGCCAACTTTATAATGAAAAATGTCCTGTATCTGTAAAACTGAGCGCATTTTGAGGTCCTTAAGTAGCACAAAAACGTTGTCCAAAGTATAAAGGCTTTTTGGATAACTTGATATAATAAATCAAATATGTTTACAGTGACAGCGTGTATGAATGTATGAAACCTCTGCCAAGCTGCATTTCTGATTATTTTCAGCTCAAAATGGCATCTGATGATCATTTCACTTATAAAATACAGACAAAGGATAAATTAAGGATATAAAAACATATACCTTAAGGACTATAGTTGAGCCCATAAATAAACAGCTGAGCCTTAATTCATAAGAGTTAATCATAGCTTGGCTCCAGCACTGAAAGTGTTTCAAACCAAGACTCACCGATGGACCTTTTTTCCATTTGTGTGTTTCCCTGAAAGCCTTTTTAAACTATGACTTTTTCCTGTTTGATTGGTAGTGTGCTGCATTCAGGTGAATCTTTTTCCTGTTTGATTGGTAGAGTGCTGCATTCAGGTGAATCTTTTTCCTGTTTGATTGGTAGTGTGCTGCATTCAGGTGAATCAAGTTAAATGAAGACTCTGTGATTGACATTACAACACAATCTTGTATCAAATTGTCATCCTTTGTCTATATGGGGCTCAATGATGATCAGATGTCATTTATATTCACAACGATGAAAAATCTTTTCCTTACCCATTGTGTGTGTGTGTGTGTGTGTGTGTGTGTGTGTGTGTGTGTGTGTGTGTGTGTGTGTGTGTGTGTGTGAGTGTGTGTGTGTGTGTGTGTGTTTGGCACACATTTGGTTGACAGAAAACAGCAGACGGGATGGGGATGAGTCTTCCAGGGTTTTCAGTGTTCAGACTTCAGTGTACAGTTGTGTTGTGGCAACAGAGCGGGCCGTCCCCTCGCAGAGTGAGTGTGGAGAGATCAACAATCTGGAAGAACAGAAAGACAGAAGGCAGGCATTTATGTCTTCATACTTAACACTTAGTAATTTGTGTTTTTCAAAGTGTTTGTGTGTTATCTTTTATTATGGTTTTCATCAAATGTGACAGTTAATCTAGTTTAAGTCTCTCCAAATAAAACACTGCAGACACTGAAACAGTTCAGAGTCCATGATATATCCTTCAAAGCATATCACATGTATTGAATCTAAAGCTCCTGCTGGCTGCTTGAGTAAACGTCACATGACATATGTTATCTTTTTAAAAGGATTCTCTGATGCACACTGTTCTAGATGTCAACAGTCTGTGTGTTGTCTTTGCGTCAGACTTATCAGTTTGAGTGAATGTTTGAAATGTTTCTCCTTTCAGGGAGCCCCCTAAACAGCACAAAGAGCCTGCTGCTTCAAAGGTTCTTTCTTCTTCTTTTAAGGTCAGGAAGAGTTGTCTTATAATATAACTTTATCAAAGAATAACTGTTCATACATCAAGGGAAGCTCAGACAAGAGGGCTGAGAAATCAACCTGTGGCTTTATTCAGCTCTGAGTCAGTGTTACCGCTCCAAAGACGCACTTTCAGGGACAAATGATTGTCTGCAGCACTTCAACCAGAGGGTAACAATGAGTTCAATCATGTGCATTTTATGCATTAATGAAGTATGATAAATAGTGTTGCATTGTGCAGTTAAAAATATACCTATTATTACAATTAATTTATTTTTTCAAGACACTCACTTTGCAGGCTGATTCACTGCAAAATTCCAAAACAAGCAATGTTTGGGTTTATTGTCTTGTAAAATAAATAAACAATAATTCTCAATAGGCTTTAGTTAAGCAACATATTTCAAGATATTACAAGCCAAAAAAGAGATAATTTGCTTGAAATTATCAAGAAAAAAAAGGTATCAAAAGTATCTTTGTTAAGCTTCTTGAATCAAGACTTTTTGTTGTGTCAAGAAACCCAATAAATGCATTTTTCTTACCCCACATGCTGTTTTTTTTACTCTTAAAGCAATTCAGGTCTCTTTTTTCGTCTTGTAGTATCTTGAAATATAACATTTATCTGGACCTGTCAGGTGAATATGTCTTATTTTAACAATTAAACTAGAAATAAGAAAAAAAACACAAGCTAAATTTTGAGTTTTGCAGTGTTCCCCATAATGCTTCAATTGTATGTTTTGATGTTAGTCAATCAAAAAAAAGACAATTAACCATTATGAGCAGCAGACAAGCTCTGGTGTTTATCTATTTACTTTAGGGGTTTCAAATGATTAATATTTTTCATTGTGATATTTGGCTGAATTTAATTAGTTAATAACAATTAGTTTCATTTGTATTTGCATTTCTAATTGAATGTCTAAAATTCCATTATTTTGCTTTTCAAACTGTTAAGTCCATAATGACAATGTGAATCAATAGAGCCAACCTGTCGACAGGACTGCAGCGTGTTGCCACACTTTAAGCAAGCTCTGTAGTTAACGTATTTAATTCAGTTTCATCCACTGCTCCGTGGTGATTCTCAAACTCCAAAATAGTGCTCTGACTGCTTTTGTGATGCGGTTGCCGGCTGATATTCCTCTGATTAGTTGCACCTGCATGCTTGGTTTGTAGGTGCTAGCACAAACTTGATGTACTTGCTTCATATTTAAATTCCATTTGACACAAAGTGCATATTACTTTTGACTCCTGAACTGAGCCGTCCTGGAGATTTTCAAAGTGAAATTGGCCGTTCAAAAGCACAGTGGTGTCACTTTTCTCCATCCATAATTTTAAACTCAAGTCACATCATGATCAACAGGTTAATGCTGACAGACCTAATTTACTTCTATTTTCATGGGGTTTCCTCTCATGTGTAATGTCTTTTATTTATTTATTTATTTATTTATTTATTTATTTATGGGGGAGGTGTTGTCCTCCTTATCCTTTAATCAAATGTCCTCCCATTATGAATCCACCATCACATGTGTATCATTTGTTCCTATGTTTTGTAGTTAACATGATACATTACATAACAATTAAATAAAAAATAACAACAAATGGCCTCATAAGACTTAAGTTAAATCAGTAAAATTAAAAATGTGTGTCTTGCTCAGACAGTAAGATAACAGACTATCAGTGCAGAAGAGCAACTAAATCTCCCCATTTGCATCTTTAAACAAACAGTGTCATATGCTGATACATATTCAATTTAGAGTGTCTTATCTAAATGTAATCAAAACAGGTGCGGTCATGTGTTTTGATGTATCTGCAAATGACAAACATGTCTGCTTATTTGAGTGTTTGTACTCTGCAGTGCAGCCATCATCCCTTTATCCAAGATTTATATACTGAGCTCCATTATTAGAGCACTGCTGCAGTCAATGAAAGCCTGATAAACACTATTTGTAGTGTATAGGAGTGGAGGCACATTCTCTCTCTAATTGCTGTGTGAGAAATTAAATGAAAGAGTAATTTACAGAATATTACGGAGCCTTCGTTTTCTAGCCATGCATGTTAAACGCATAAATGTACAACCCGGGCCTGAAATAATGAGGGAATTGTAATGATTATACATGTACACGTACAGATTGAATAGCATTAGCATATCAATCATGTAAATGTTGTAGCTGTTGTGAATAAATAAATAAGGTGCACAAGTTGTTTGTTCCATTTAGTCCTCTGATTAATATTTAAATTTACATTTTAACACACAGCTTTCATTTCTTAGCATAGAAAACAGAGGATTTCTTATACATTTCCATGTAAACCAATTAAAAACGCACTACAGTCAACAATGTTTACCATTCAATAATGGTGCAATAAGGGAACCCTCAGAGCTACCCTGTGAAATCCTGCAGCCGATAGCACACCTACACATGAACATAAACACCTTGTCTGTGTTCTGTCCCCTCTACCTCCATTTATGTGAAATGGCTCATTACCAGCAGACAAATCAATTGGCTTTGCTCTCTGAACACCCACTTGTGATAATAAGAGACTCTACAGACAACCCACAGCCGAAACACTGTGCTGCCCTCCAGCTTGAAGCAAAGGTACACATCAGTAAAAGGATGAAAAAGGAGAGTGAAAAGGAGTGACTAAGACCCAGACAGGAGTTTTGTCTGTGAATTATGCACATCATGTTGGAAGCTTACATCCAGCAAGCAATCAGGAGTTATATGTCTTTTCATTTGCTTACTTTGAAATGTGTTCCTTCTGCTCTGTTTGGTTTCTCAAAGTTATAGTTACTGATGGCTGCTGTGATTATTAACATGGTGGGTTAATCAGCTGATAATTTACTTGATTTGGCGATTAATAATTCATTAATCTTAATAAGTGTGTATGAGTTCAGGATATCAAACGGTATGTTTTGTTGGTTTTTAACAAAACTGGTGTGATATGCTGTATATTTAGATTTGTTGAAAATTTTAACCTGCACAATTAAAAAAAATAATAATTCTGGCATTGTTTCCTTTATTCATTCGTTGAAGGACAGGAAATGTGGGGAGTAAAAGTTTGGAATGTTATGTCGCAGAGGGTCGAGGACAGGAGTCAAACCAGCGACCACTACAGCCACAGAACATGGGACACACCTCAATCTAGCCCAATCTGCGCCAAAATCTGCACAATATTTATTTAAACAGCAGTGGAATATTAAATAATCTAATCTCGGGTTGCCTATCTATTCTTTTAATTCCCTTACAGATTGTTTAAGTATTTTTTTCAGCTCAAATGACAATCCAGCTCATCAAAAAGTAAATAAATCTAGTCAAAAACTTGGAAATTATTAAACAGTTTTACAAAAAAAATGCTGCAACAGACAATCTAAGTATTCATACAACTAATGTAATTTCTCTTAATTTATCTATGTTAAGTCTTTAGATTCCTTTTCCATCAAACCATCAGAGGAAAGACAGAGGGTGTTCATATTTCAGCAGTATAATCAGAAAAAAGAAAGGCCTATTTTTTGCTAATTGACTAATTGTTGCAGCTCTACATAAAATATTTTTTCCAGACAAAATGCAAAAAAAAAAGTCTTTAATCCTGACTTGTCATTTAAACAGAGTGAATATGAGTTTTTTTTCCACTAAGTAAAGGGGCTAATTTAACAAACTTGAGTCATATTTGTTAGAAGACGAGCGGGGCGTTTAACTCCTAATATTATCATTCAATTTCCAATTTCAGAAATCCTATCAACCACAATTCTGTAATGATTTTGAGATATTGCTTAGAAATAATCATATCAATATTTATTAGTTTTTGACTTTAATTCTATGTTGATCAAATTCAAGGAGTTCTGAGTCCATTGTGCTGCTTTGTGTACAAAATGTGTCAAAGAGACTAAAGCTGTGTGTTCTTTTCAAATCACACAGAGACCTCAGTCAGGTCTCTCATGGTACAAAATGTTCTTCACCCTCCCATTGTTTGATAGATATTTTAAGATGAAATCGTCTGCATTACCAGTTTCTCTTACCTTGACCATCTTTCCTGCTGCTCTGGTGTGCTCTCAGTTCATCTGACTTATAGAAATCAATACTGGCATAAGTGTTGAGGCTGGGGCCAGCACTGCTGCCCATCGCACTTCCTCCAATGTTGTAGGCGGCAGAGGTTCGCTCCACTCCAGCTTGAGGGTTCTCCTTAACGGCCAAGTCAAGGTCAATATAGTTAAGGCCTTGTTCAGCAGATGAGGTGGATGCTTGTGGTGGAGGTGTGGCAGATAAACCAGCTGCTTGCCTGCTCTCCCACGGTGGGCATTCCAAACCATGCCGATGGCTCGCTGCCTGGCTGCCCTCCGGGAAGAGGGAGGTAGAAGAGGGTGGGTGGCGTGGAAGGGAGGGAGGTGAGCTAAAAGTCTCTGAGTGGTGGCTCTGCCGTCCCTGCTGGTCACCTCGCACCATTCTGCTGCTCCGCTCAGGAGACTTGAAAGACTTGACCGGGGAAAAGCCCAGGCCTGTCTCCTGAATGGTGGATCTTGCTGAAATGCTGGGATCTGAACCTTTGTTGTCCGTGAATGCCATAGAGGTGTCTGTTGGCAATGCTGCTGTCTTTACTTTTGTTCTGTAACTGGCATTGCCCTCCGCTGCCAGAGGAGAGGACGTGCTCTGTTCATGTCGGGCCTTTGGGGCAACAGCTGGTGGGACCTGTTGGGTGCTGAATGTGGATCTAGCAGGAGTCAGGGGCGCTGAGGGCTTCCCTAAATCCATGCTGACGTACTCAGCAGAGGTGGACAAGGGTGCGGAAAAGCTACGTGGAAGGTGAGAAGGATTATCATGGCAGAGGAGTGGTTGATTGATGGGCCGGAGTGTCCCATGGATCACAGGTTGTCCGCGTTTAGATCCTCCATGCCGTCCTCCATCGTACTTGTCCTCCTTGAACACAATACTGACATACTCACCAACATTTTGAGACACTGGCTGCAGATTCTCCTTCACCCTAGGCAGAGTGTTTGCTTTAGCAATGTCCGAAGCCGTGCTCAGGGGGCGACCCCTCCTTTGTTGCTTGGGGCTCTTACTGCTTGAGCCCCATTTTTGATGGTGACGCCCATCTTTTGTGCATGTTCCCGCGCTCTTGAACTCTCCTCCGGTCCTTAATAAACTTAACCCCCTCCCTGCTGAAACAGACTTGTCTTCCAGGCTTTCACTGCTGGCCGAGCTGGAGGAGAAAGAGGAGGAAGACATGGAGAGTTGACAGCCTCCTGCAGAGCCCACTGCAATTTTGTTCCTCTTGCTGTATCCCACTCCCCCTCCCCTTCCAGCAGTTTCATGCCCACTGCTGTCCTTTTTTCCTTCCCCTTTGTTTAAGTCCTCCTCAAAACGAGTATAGAGAGTATGCTGATATGCTCGGGGCAGGGAGAAGTAGGAATTGAACATTTTTGGTTGGAGTTGGTGCTGCTCAGGGTGTGAGGGTGGTGTGCTGCAGGCAGAACGGCTGCAGACAGGTGAGATGTTCATGTAGTCGCTGGCTGCCCGGCTCTCCAAGCTGCCCCTTCCATCCCACATGGCCAGTCCATGAAGGTCTGTGGAACTGCTGCTGTTAGGAGACATGACCATGTAACCCTCAGTGCTGGGCTGGCAGATGTGCTGAGGGGGAGACACACTGTTGTTGGGGGTCATAGCCATGTACTCATCATCTGCCCCAGGTTTAGCACTCTGGTCAGACATACCTATTGTGAGAGAGAGTGAAACAGGAGGAGACGTCACTCCAGGCAACATGGACATATAGCCACTGTCCACAGCAGCTCCTGGTTCCACTTCTCCCCTGCTTTTGTTCGCTCTTCTAATCTCTCCTACGTCACGCTGCCTGCCTTGGTTAGCACTCTGTGACATGATGGCATATTCTTCATCATCTTCGTCGTCTTCATCTTTCCTGTGTGGAATCAGTCGTTCATGGGCTGCCAAAGGAAGTGAAGCCCTCTTACTTAGCAGTCTGCGCTCTGCCTCAGATTCCCTGCTGGATGCACGCCTCAGAATCCGACGACCTTTAGAGCGATGATGGGAACCAAGGAGGCCCTCTCTCTGTCCCATCACTATGTAGCTGGAGGAGCCTTCTCCGTGCGCATGATGGCTGGAGAGGCTGGGGACGAGCAGAGAGTGTTCCCCAGGACTGGAACCGTATTCATCCGAGGAGCCGTAGTCACTGGGGGAACCTGAAACAGAGACTCTCTGAGAAACACGAGGGTAGGAGCAGATCGTCATGCCTCCCACTGCTGCCCCCACCAGGCCACACTCTGAGCCATGCCCAGAGCTGGAGGACAGACTCGGTGCAGGGGAGGGGGCAGGGTTAGGCGTGTAACGTGCAAGGCTGAGGGTTATCTTAGCAGGGGTTGGGGCCCTGGTGGGTTTGGGCCTCAGTGTTGGTGTAGTGGAGCAGGAACCATTAAGACTTGGGCTGGAGCTTGCCCATGTCCCCTTTGCACTTGCTCCGCTCTCCTCTGACCTGGCGCCAATGCTGGCAGTTCGTGCCCTCGGGAATCCGTGGCGTGATGTTGGTGAGGTACTCGTGCTGCTGCCTCCTCCCGGGGTCTCTGTGCGGGCTCGTCTGGAGAAGCCCACCTGGCTCGGTGGCAGGTTTGGATGATGGCGACGGCTTGGGACGCTGATGGGATTTGAAGCAGTACCACCTCCACAAGATGTCCCCACAGATTGAGACTTACTGCGCTGACGGAACTCCTCACTCAGGGCCTTCATGGCCTCCAGCAGTGTTTCGTGCATGTTCTGAGCCACGACTGAGTCATCAACCTGCATCCAGAACTCTCCTGGGCCGGTGATCGCTGAACGACCCACCTCAATGAAGAAAAAGTTCTCTGAATGGCCACACCTGCGGACATTCATCAGCTGCAACACCACAGATGCCACATCAGAGTTGATTTTGACAAAGTTGACTGTTTTGTCAGTGAGGCACAGCCGGTAAATGCCCACTAAGTTCCTGGCATGTCCAAGACCTTTAGGCCAAACCTTGACCTGCCAAACTTCCTTGAAGGTTGGAACAGGAGATGGCGAGCTACACTCTCCACTACTGCCATAGTCTTCAGGAGTTTTACCTGAATAACAACAGAGACATACATCAGTACAAAAAGGAAAGGAAATGGAACACATCATTGATATAGAGAACATCTTACAGACTCAGCATTTACATAAAATACTAAACTTATTGTAATATTGATGGAGCCATAATGACAAAGCCCACTAATAAGTTCCCCAACAAGTAATTTTATATTTCTCTATCTTAATAAACTGCTGCATGCACAGATATACTGTCAGCCAAGTAGCTCTGCTGCAGCTAACTCATTTCCATTACTTACGCTCCACCATACAATCAATTCCTCATGTTTTATGAGGAGTGGAATACATTTAATAAAAAAAGCAGAGTGCCGGGTTGTGACATATTTTGTCATAATTCAGTTCCAATCCCATTATAAATAAAAGGATTTCAGTTTTTAATTTAAAACGTAATTTAATTCGGGTTTTTTTTAATGCACACAGTCTGTCACATTCACTGAAGAGCTAAAAACTATGTATTTTTCTCTCATCAGGAAACATACAGATGCTTATACTGTAAAGATTCATATGTCTCAGTCTTCATTTATGATCCAATGCGCATGACGAGCAGGTTTGTGCTGCAATAAATTAAGAATATTGTTTGACTGTGGCTTTCTTAAGATAATCTGAACAAAATGGGGGTCTGTTCTCAATGTGAATCTATTTAGGGTTCAGCTACTTGACAACATTAAAGCTGGGTAAGCCCATCATCAGTCCCTTCTTCTTCTTTACTGAAATGCTGAGGATAACAGGGAGGGTGGGTGGTGGTGTTCGGCTCTGGCATAAGGATAACAACGTAAACACGAGGATAACCAACAGAAACACATTTTTCAGTGAGAGCGCACTGACGATGCCCTCTCCTCCCTTACAGCAGCAGCACCGTGCAACACAAATGTAGGTTAGGCGAGCGGCAGTCAGCGCTGTGCAGAAAAACAAAAACACAGGCTTCAGCGGAGTGCACCACGATAGGCTACTACTATATGATGCATCCGTTGGATGGTTGCTATATGCCCACTGCGCCATGCAAAAATACACCGTCGAGTGAGAAGAGCTGCATTTAAGACAGACAAGACCATCGTCTAAATATACGGATTGCATAAAGATGTTATTTGATACATAAAATTGCAATTTTTTGACCGAAAATGATCCGCGGGTTACAACTGTAATAAATTGAGACTGTGCAGCACAAACACAGCACATGCCGCCCATAGCGTGTTGGTCTACCCCGTTCAGAAGGATCCACCTGCCTCTTGGTTAAAAACACACCGTCCAAATTGCATCTCTGTTGCATCCTTTTTTTTTTTTTTTTCATGAAATAGATATAATAAACCTGCAGCAAAATATTCAAACAATTCAATCAGGTGCTTTGCAATAAACAATTAGGAATGGCCGAGCCAAATAGTATATGGAGAACAAACAGCCTACGGCAGGATAGGCCTGATGCAGAAACAGACAGTAGGAATCACACTTCTTATATGTCTTACAGTTGCACTGAAGGTCCAGCATCGCTTGGTACCACTCATTTTGGATCTCCTCGCTGTCTGCAGCGATGGCAAAGCTCTCGCTGCGGGTATAAAGGACTATCATGTGCTTGTTTTTGGAATCTGCCCGCTTGTTGATGTTGAAGCAGGTCTCCAGGCTCAGGACTTTTTTGGGCACAGGTGATTTACTGCGGAATTTCTTCTCGTTTTCATAGTACTCCAGTCGAGCAGGACCATGCTCCGAGGCCGCCCTCAGCACGAAGAACCGCCGGTGCATTGATTTATGCTTGCGGAGATAGCCGCTCTTCTGTACGTCTTCATAGTTCTGCGGCTCAGCTGCTTGGTTCTCCATGTCCAAGGCACGGTGATAAATATTATAAGCCAATAATCTAAAGCAAAATGCCGAAGTTTGAGTGTACTCCTGATTAATCCATTGCAACTACATCTCTCGTCCTCCCCGTGTCCACATTTGAGTGTCCAGCATATGAGCGAGGGCTCAGGATGGAATAATCAGCCAAACCATGTTTTGGATCAGGTCTCATTCTCTGAATCCAGCAGCTGCAGGAGGATCCGCGCACCGAGCGTGCACAGCGTCCACCGCTGCTCGCCCTGCAGCCCAGCCCAGTCCTGCCCGATCAGGTCCAACCACGGTGCAGTTCAGCTGCTTCAAGACGTCTCCTCCACCTGTCTGAGGTTGCCCACAGTCAGTCGAACAACTGTCAAGCCAGGCGAAGTAAAAAGTGAACTTCCGGTGCACGCTTTCAAAATAAAACTCAGTCTCAACCTGAACAAGACTACTACCAATGTGATCATCAAGTTTTTTTTTTTTTACAAAAGTAAGTAAGTAAGTCAATTTTATTTAGTATAGCACCTTTCATAGAATAAAATCACAAAGTGCTTCACAGAAAAAAATATTCAATTTAAAATGAAATCCAAAAAAAAAAATGAAATAAAAAACATTAAAAGAAACAGACAATAGCATAATTAAAACATTAGTCTGTACAAGGTGACTCGAAGGCCTGTTTAAATAAAAGTGTCTGAATAAGTTTTTTAAAGGCGACAACAGAGACAGCTGAACGAACATTTACAGGAAGAGCGTTCCACAATGTTGGTGCCACCACTTCAAAAGCACTGTCACCTTTTGTTCTTAGACGAGCTTGAGGGACAACCAGCAAGCCCTGGTCAGAAGACCTGAGTGACCTATTGGTGAGGTAGGGGTGGAGCAGGTCAGCGATGTATTCAGGAGCCTGACCACGCAAAGCTCTGTACCATAGACTGTAAAAAATATGGACGTAGGATCCGTGACGTCACCCATCTGTTTCTGAAGAGCTGTTTTGAGACCAATCGGCTGCGGCAGCCATATTGCTTCTGTCGAGCCAGTGTGACGTAAAGAGGCGGGCTTTGAGCCTCCTAGCCAACAGCTGCAGTGTTCCTGCAGTCAGCTGTGCCTCTCATTGGAAGACTAGTAATCTCAATATCTTCCAAATTACCGAATTAGAAAAAAATTCACCCCCCTCACAGTGAGAGGACATCGAGAAATTAGCTATTCAGACTACACTCATCTTTGTACCAGGCTGTAAACATGTTTATTAATGCTGCAAAGATCGTCTTTTCCCCATTCATGTGTATGTGACTTCCGGTACTTCCGGAGCCAGCCTCAAGAGGATCCTCGATGAACTGCAGCTTCTAACACTTCCGCATTGGACTCATATTTTTAGACCGGAGGTTGCCGCTTGCTCTGTACACAAAAAACTAGAACCTTAAAATGGATCCTAAATTTAACTGGAAGCCAATATAGGGAAGAAAGAGTCAGAGTGATGTGGGTTGTCCGGCAAAAGCGCCAAAGTGTGCAGTTT
The DNA here is from genome assembly GCF_009762535.1 of Notolabrus celidotus. NCBI lineage: Eukaryota > Metazoa > Chordata > Actinopteri > Labriformes > Labridae > Notolabrus > Notolabrus celidotus. Next base: position 13,663,630 of record NC_048276.1, read on the forward strand.
CTAGAGAATCCACATAAGGCTTTCGAAAATATTTTCGGCATGAGGCTATTTGACTCGGTCATGACAACTAGGGTCGTTGTTTCTCACACATTTACAGGCTAAAGTTGAAGCACTACTTGGGATGAATTTTGGAGGGTTGCCAGCTTGTGGGACTTGGTTCCAGTCCTTTAGAGCACTGAGGGACTCATCTTGAGTGTAAACAGCCAAACAGCTGCTGTCAGTCTGCATTTTGATATAGTACACAGTATATATGTCTAGTATATGGGGATGCACTGATGTTTTGCCTGTTTGTTCTCAGTCTCTTTTGTCACAACACCCTTAGCCCCAGCCTGGCCCCCCCAGTAAAATTGGTCTAGAACCGCCACTGCTCGAGACACGGGCTAAGATATCTTTGATTACTTGATTTTTGCTAACCCCTCACTCATCCCCACCGCCAACCTCTGTCTAAAATAAATGTGGTCACTTTTGGTTCCTGGAAATCAACATGGCGCCATGATGCCGAAGTTCATTAACCTACCAGGAAGATTTTATCTGACAAAGTGAGTAGCTGAACCAACATTTTCACCACATATCATGCCATTATCTCCATTAGTGTCACTCCCTCAGGTAGCAAACAGTGATCTGAAATTTTACAGGCCCATATAACCCTACAACCAACACATACAATCTTTGTCTGAAGTTTGGTTGATAGGGTTATGGACAATAAAAAACCCTTCCCAGTGTTTTATTATATGCGGTTGTAACTACACGGTACATGATATGCCTTTATTGTGAAAGCCCCTCTGCTCAGTTTCCGGTTTCCTCTTGGCTCCCTCTGTTGGACTTGACGCAGCCTCTTCCAGACTGGCACTTCCAAGCCGGTGCCAGTCATATGTCAGGGGAGGCTTCAGAACTGATGAGGTGCACAGAGGAACACGGTGTTCAGCAGGGAAACACTATGTTTGTGATCATGTAGACGATCAGACAGTTAATCTCATACATTTTCTATTAAATGAGGGATGACAGTAAAAAAACAGGGAGAGAACAGCTTCAGATTTTGCTGTTGGAGTGGTCAGGGCTAGTCTGACCAAGTTCCACACAGTGAATGTGAAATAATATGATAACTACCACACTCTATTCAAGAAATGTAACAATCTAATATTAAAGATAAAGGATATTTTAAAGCAATCTTTGATGAAGAGATATGGCATGTCCAGTCAAAGCCTTAAATTCTAACCTCCAATGTTAAGAAATGAAGCCAATGCAGAAGTGCTAAAAATCTGCAGCCCCCTTGAGGCTGGCTGCAAAAGCCCAGGAAGCCACATACACCCCCAATTTCAGGTCATATTTAGAGCAAAAGATAAACAATCAACACCTCCTGCTAGGTCGACTAAAACTTAGGCTGAGTCTGCATTTCAAATATGGCGACTGCCATTTATAGGCTTCAGAGCTCTATTTCAGAAACTGATGGGTGACATCACAGAAACTATGTCTATGTTTTATACATATGTTCATTTTTCAACACTGTAGATTGCAGCTTGTTGAACACCAACATAGGTCAGTTTGATGACAGGGAATACAGTAGCAGTGTGGCATCCTTGCTGGGCTTGCCCTGCACCTCTTGCATGCCAGACTAGGCAGAAATCCCAACTCGACAATCACAATGCAGCCTTAAGAGGATCAATATTCTGAAAATTAAAGAAGACAGTTAAGTGATGTGCTTGATGCTGCCAATGGGTAAAAGGGTGATAGGTCAAATCCCGAAAAGTTGCAGTTTTTGGCCACGGTTGCACAAAAAACATGAGCTCACACCATGACATGGGACTGACTGATCGCCTTACCGACACATCCAAAGCTGATGGGTGTGAGCAAAGATGGGGAGCCAAGTTGACATCAGACTACTTTGGCATCAGTTACATACCTGTCTTGTTCTGATGCTTTGTGCAGCCGGCACTTTATCCAAAATTGTGTACCACAGGCTCATGAAGGAGCCACATCAAGACCAGCAGACCAGCATGTGAGTTTTGTGAGCAATTTGATCGAGGGGTAATGGCAGATCACAAGAGTGCAAAAGTGAAGAACAAGCCCCATCATCCTATAGAGAAGTACAACACAGAGCGCCTCAGCTGAACTTCTGGTGGTACGATTAGGAATTTATCACTCAGTATAAGCACAGATGGCCACAGATGCCACAGGCACTGATTTTCCTCATAACCGTACAGTGCATGCGACAACTTGGCACGCTTCTTTCTTACTTATTGTGTGGGAGGATTCCCAGACAGCATCACAAAGCAGAGTGACAGAGAGACTGAGGGCACAGACAGTGACGAGGGAGATCTAGCTCTCTTGGAGGTTGCCATGTCTTGTGTAAGCGAGAACCTCTCATGCAGACTGAATCTGGGTTTTACTGGTCCAAACGCATCACCAGCTGGATAGCAGAGACCTCTTAAGCAGAAACTCCCCTAGACAACTCTCCAAAGATAGAGTGCACACTCCCTGAGGTATCCCTTGATAATTCTTAATCCACCTTTAAAAGCCAACGACAAGTAACTGTGACAGGGAAAGTTATATGTTCATACTGAACCTCTTCTTTATGTTGTGGAAAGCACCAGAGATCAGGCAGATCTTCACTCTGAACGAAACAAGGTCAGCAGAAGTGGAGTAGGGTCTAAGCACAGCAGAGGAGAGCCAAAACAAAGTGACAGTCATGCAGCTGAAGGACAACCAAACAGGGTAGCCTCAAAAACCTGACAGACTCACCAAGTAGCTCAGTGGGTCACATTAGGGCATGAGCAGGCGGGATGGTAAAGCCAGTTAACAGATTGATCCGGAACATGACACAGAGAAATACACGAGCAAGCAATCTGGTCAGTGGGGTTGCCAAAACTCCAATTATGTAGGTTATTGTGTCATTAGAAGAGTCCTTGGCTCATGGTGAATGTGCAGTTCTTGAGTAGGTCAGAAGTAGAGGTAACAGTTATTTAATTGTTACTGTGGCATTATGGACAAGGCACTTTTTATGGAGGTGGGTGTTGGAGGTCCTGTGATATTATTTCAATTTATTTTTTACAGTGGAGACTCTCAATTTACACTGGGCGCTCACTACAAAAACCTAGCAACCTCACTGCTATATGTAGCATATTGCTCAAAAGTAGCATTGGGTAAAGCAATCCATACTCTTTCATGGGATTGTTCCACTATAGAAATAGCAGTGTCACACCAGCTAAAGTAAAAGAACATGCCAGCACAAAGCTTGTTACCGTCACTGTAACTTGCTTAAGGATTTATGGTAGCGTGTCACCTCAGCAGACCTCAATTGAGTTACTGTCCCTTCCTTACAGAGAGATTTAATGTTTGTGCTGCTTTAAGTATGTGATCCTTTGTAGTCCGGTGTTAAATCCTGTTTAAAAACATAGAGCTTGTTATAATTAATGATATGAATCAGATTTGAAAGATATAAGCCTCTAATGTAGGGATGCCAAGCAAAGAATGGCTTGATGAGGATTTACAGTTTAATTAACCAGCCTTTATTGATCTTATAATTTATTGTTCCACTTGTTCAGAATTTTAATAAAGTGTGCAGTTAGGGCAACATTTAGGAAAATAGCTTCAACACATAAGAGAGCAATAAGACAAATATACACCATTTTCACTAAAACCATAATTTATTTACAGAAACACGTTGAGATCACTTTCAAAATGAACAATACAGTCCATTCATTTTTGATGAGATCTATCTATTTGGCAAATTGATTAAAAACCTAGAAATATAGAGCCTACCTATGCAATAGAATAACTTATTCTATTCTTTAGATACCCATCAAAATAACATTCAGCTTCTTCGTCTCCATCCAGATTCCTGTGTTTCTTCTTCGTCAGCGGTTTAATCGTGTTTGAAGAGGCGGTGCTGGTGCTAAACACCTGATAGTGAGAAATGCCACACCACAAGCCACATGATAATAAAGCTCTTTTTTTTCAGACTAACTTTGACAAGTCAGTGTATGATAGAAGCAGAGAGCAGAGAGCCCTCAATGAAACAAAAACTCTTATAGGAGAAAAAACCCAACTTGATATCGCCTGCTCATTGTTACTTCAATATTAGGGCTGTGGCAGACAATAAGCCAACAGAGAGTGAGTGAACAATGCCACAAGTTGCTCTCTTATTAAATGCATTGTATTTAAACCCCTGTTTTGTTGATATCTCTTTTTTTTCAGGAGTTTAGGGAATCCAAGCAGAGAAAAACTTCACTGAAAGTCTCCAACTCTGCAGGACAGAAAGACAAGCTATATGTACAAATTTACAGTATATACAAATCTCCCAGCAAAGGAGAGATGACTCATGAGACCCTGTCCTCCCCTTCTTGTATGCATGCATCCCCAGTATCTTCTGCATGATACAACACAGCTCCCCTGGGGTTGAACACAGGAGGAACTTAGTGAATTATTTTTCTCAGAGGACATTCAGCTACAGTCTCTCTTTGGGGGCCTGAATAGCAGAAAGAGAAGATAATACTTGAGAAGCTCAAGACCAAGCCAGACAGTTTCCTCTAGAAGATAGTGATGCACATGAAAAGGCTCAATCTGCTGCAGCACATTATTGGAGATGATTATTTCAGTCAGTTGACCCAGGAAGATATGCTGTATGACACAATAACCAGGTCCTCCTACTCCTGTCCTATTAGAGCAATGTGCAACACACAGCATGCATGGCTGAATTCATGGTACAGTGTTACAGTGCACCTAGGAATGCATGAAGCGTGTTTGAGCAATAAGCTACATACAAGTCAGTAAAGTGGTTTGGGTCATGTTTGCATGTTATGTGCTTCTTTTACATGTAGAAAATGTTCAAATCAATACACAAAACAAAAGGGCATTAGCATAAAATTAAGTCGAAAAACCATCACCATCAGAAAAATAATGCTAAAGTCAATGTTAGAGCACATTCTTGTCCTTAGATATAATTATTCAAACTGGTAAATTAGGATGAATAAATCCTAAAGTGGAGTCTAATTTTAACAGACCCATGAATCAAAAGTATAGAGTTTTGAGATAAAAACAAACAAACAAACAGGTGCTCTGTGTGACGTATTCAGATATAGTATGGCTTCGTACATCAGATGTGTGAATAAACAATAAACAAAAGCAAAATCATAACTGATCCCTGGCCTGAGCTCTCCATCCTGACTGACCTAATCATTTGAATTTTGGTTTGATATGAAAGACTACTTCTCTAACCGAGAGTCCATTATACCTGAAATGATTGTTACGTACACTCATCATGATCACATCTCTCCAATACCTCTAAAGAGCACAAAGATCAGTTCAAACACATATACAGTACATGAAGTATTAGATGAGACGGTTTCACTTTTAGACACATCCATCACAATTACAGTCCTTACAGTCAGGCAGCTGCTGCTCTCCAAACCAACACCTTTTTCAGAACAGACATCCCTTCAACAAATGCAGTTTGGACAGTTGCCTTTGCTTGCCTAATTTCTGCAACTCAGGACTGTGGAGGGTTTACAGTGGCATCAATCTGCTAAAACTATGAAGGAAGAGAATGATAATCCCCAAGCAAGAGTCTTTTTTTTACAGAAATGATTTCGATATATCCAAAAAATGCGATTTTGCTGCGGCAGGATTTCATTTTTCAGCATAGCAAAAGTTAAAGTGCTCTGCAGATGGATGTTCGGCTCCTCATTCATGCATCTCTTTGTGTGTCCATGACCGGGAAATCTTGCTACTCTTTTTTTGTGAAAAAAAAAAAAAGAAGAAGCTAGCCCATCTTCTTCTGTCGGTCCAGGAATTTCTGTCTTCTATCAGGAGGTATCTCCTCTAAACTGATACCATGGTTGCCTCCCCTGTGTTAGGAAAAAACAGCTCTGTTAGTACCTTGACAAAGACACAGAGCACAGCACATTGTGCCATATATACCAATTAATCATTACATTTCATCACTCTGTTGTTGTCTAAAATCATCCAGCAGAAATGTAATGATCAGATGACATTGGATCATCATGTTGATGCATGTTAGGAGAAACAACAAAACAATCTCTTACCCGTGAATATCTGGAGGAATAGGAAGAGGCTTAGTGAAGTCCTCCCTCCCTACCAGCCAAAAGGTGTTCTCAACACCTTTTCCCTAGAAATAAACAGTCATCAACATTAATATCTGGCCAAATAATATGGGTATGATTTGAAAGTGCTTTTTCATACTTGACTTTACCTTTAACTCGGTCATGCCTCTGCAATCAATTTTGTATCCCAACTTCAAGCTGTTCAGGACATCAACTGTGCTTTTATTGACATGGATTCTGTAAGCTGTGATGACAAATACAGAAAAATCCTCAGGATTCACATGCTCAAATTTCATGTATGTAAAGTCCAGTTCAGTTTTTAAACGTATTAAACTTGAATATAATTACTTGTGTGAAATGTCAACATCAAGCTGCCATTTCTATAGTATGCCACTTGGTGGCAGTAGACTACTCATTACTGCTTAGCTACTTATATGATACCAAGTAGGGTCAAATTAAGATATAGTGAATAAGACTAATGCTGCTGTTAGCTGGTATGAATATAAATACATGGGCTCCTCAACTTGTACTCTACCCTGAAATCCATTTAAATGATCATATGACCAGCTGTTATATATCTATTTATCATATATACCTGTGGAACCAAGATTTTAACTGATGGAATAACACATGTCTCAGCAGGATATGATGTTGTTTTAGTATGGTATAGCTGGTGATAAATAGAAAGTCTCAGAAGTACTGTAGTCTATATTAATCACTTTTCATATGTATGTATGTATTATTTTTACAAATCTTACATATACTATAGTTTATATATTATAATCATGTGATTCCACACTTCTCAAATGTATTAGAGATAGCTAATCGGGGTGTCCCCTGTCTTCAATCTTTGTTATGCAAACTGTACTATCATTTTAACTACTCTTAAAAAAAAAAAAATTACAAAATGATCTTCAGGCAGTGCCATCAAACGTTAGTGTTTTATCCAGATCATAAGAAAATAATCATTAATGTTTGATTCTTGACTTTTTGATTTGAACAGCATGCAGAGGGGACCTGAGGCAAACTTGGTCGTTGACGACATTTGACTGAAACTTCAAATTGGCCTCTCGCTCCGCTGATAGCCTTAAAGGATTAGTAAGGACTGTACACTTAAAGCCCTGTTTAGCCTCAAGCAGCATGCACACTAACTACACCTGACCTCCCAACCACTGTGTCAAAAAGTAATACAAAAGAAAATTATAATGGTCTGTAGAATGAGACACTCACGCAACCCTGTGGACTCCATTCGAGATGCTGTGTTGACAGTGTCTCCAAACAGACAGTACCTTGGCATTGTAAGACCCACCACTCCTGCTACCACTGGGCCTGCAAACATAGCGTGCAAAGAACACACACAGATACACACAGACGTAAATTAGGCTTTGATTGGGACAATTCTTCTTGGAAAGCAACAGAGGAAATGATTAACCCTTTTTCTTTTAAACACTTGAATTTTGGCCCTCTGAGGACTCCGTTTTCAATATTCATCTTCTTCTTCTTTTTTTAATAGTCTCATATTCTGTTAGCATTTTATAATTCAATAAATCTACACAGTTCATTTTCTGTTATTTGTAATCAGAGCTGCATTAAACTGCCTGGTCTATGTGCAAACACAAAATCATAGAATAGAGTTAGAAATCCAAAGTATGCTGTGTGTTAATTGGATGACAGCACTCTAAGTGGATAGCGTTTCACTGTTCCAGGAATAAGTTCCAGACGAGGATAAAGGAGGTAAAA
>NC_048276.1:14573928-14679390 GCF_009762535.1 Notolabrus celidotus
CTCCGGAAGTACCGGAAACCACATACACACCAATTCAAAAAAGCCGATCTTTCCAGCAGAAATAAACATGTTTACAGCCTGGTACAGAAGACGAGTGTAGTCTGGATAGCTCATTTCTCGATCGGCACACACTGTAGGGGAGGTGAATATTTTTTTAACAACGCAATTTTGAAGATTTTGAGATTACGAGTCTTCCAATGAGAGGCACAGCTGACTCGATTGACAGGCAGGAGCACTGTAGCTGTTGGCTAGGAGGCTCAAAGTCCGCCTCTTAACGTCACAATCACTGGACAGCAGCAATATGGCTACCGCCGCCAATTGGCCTCAAAACAGTGCTTCGGAAACAGATGGGTGACGTCATGGATCCTACGTTCATACTTTATACAGTCTATGGTTTCAACGTGTGGTTTAGTGTGGACTTTGCGCCCTAACTTAGGAAACAACTTGTGCAGAGCTGGTGCAATAGGCTGCAGAATTTTATAATTAAATACAATACTAGTAAAAATCTAATGACATAGAGATGTGTATGGATACCATTTTGTATTTGATGTCAAACCTGCACAAAGTGCTGGTACAGAAAGAGTCATCAAACACAGGCCAACACTGACACAGTGTTTATAGTAATGAAAGTTAAAAATAAGAGTTTTTACAAATAAGTGTCAACTAACAAAAATCCAGCAGTGTCTTTCATGTTTGTGCAGAGGTGAAGACATGTTCATACGTTCTTTTGTGTGTAACTGCTGTAACACAAGCAGAAAAAAGGCCATAGCTCTTTATTTGACTACTTTGTTTTCTGTTCTGGCGCTTAGTTTTTTTTTGCCTTGATTAACTGCAGCTGCTCTCTCCCTCTCTCTTGCTTATATACAGGATACAGTTCTGTTGTTACAGTGCCTCTCTGTGCTCTTTTCCAGGTGGTGGTACTCTGGGTAGGCACCAACAATTATGAACACACAGCCGAGCAAGTTGCAGGAGGAATTCTCGCTATTGCTCAGATGATCACCTCCCGACTCCCCAAGGCAAAGATCATAGTCCTGGTCAGTATTTATTTATTTATGGTTTATCTGTTAGGGACAGATACAGTGTACATAGACAAACTGAGAACAGCCACCCTATGCAGGTATCATAAGGTGCATTTCGACCAAGAGTTCTGGGGTCTTTTAGCTCCCAGAACTACTATACCCTGAACTAAAAGGTTCTGTGCCCCCCATTGTTGTCTGCGTTTCGACCGCAGGGCCGAAGCCCCGGGTAGATTGTGCAAATCAGCAACAGTTAGCCTGGTGGCATGGAAGAGACTCAGCTCGCGCTGTTTTAGACGGTGCTATATTTCATCACAGATGGATACACTGAATCAAAACGCGAGAGGAGTTAAACACGAGTAGCAAAGACGTTTCAACACAGCTTTAAAATCCTTTTTAACTCAAAAGGCTGTGGCAGAAATATGCCGGTGTTTTGGTTTAAACATCAACCCTGTTAGCTGCCGACTTTCAGCCTGATGCATCCCTCATAAACATCTTTAGACGATCATTAAATACTTATAGGATGAGGATATGGAATCTTAAAACTCACTCTGTGTTTCAACAGCTGTGTAAACTCCACAAACACTGTTACATTCAGCTGAAGGTCTCCAGTTTACAGGGTCACTTTTAAAACCATAACACCGGGAGAGACGCATTCGCGGTGGGCTGAGAGAAGACTATTGATACAAGCTGCTACATCAAGTGAATCACAGCTTCTTCTTTTGAAAAGTAAGCACACACATACAAAAAATATAGAACAAATTAAAGAAAGAGAAATCAAGTGAATCACAGATGTGTGTGATGTTATTGTGGACGACGGGGGGAATAAACACACTGCGGTTAATCTACCAATTAGACACGTTCAGCATTGCAGGCCCTGCCCCCCAAAAGCCCTGGGGCTTTTTGAAAAGTACTACCCCCCTAGCAGGGGCTTTTTAGGGGGGAGATTGTCTACCCCTGAAATAAATTTAGGCCCTAGTTCCACCGATCGAAACGCACATAGTTTCGGGGTAAAGTTCCTCCGGTTGAAATGCCTCTATAGTGTTTGTACAAAATGCTAATTTGCAACACTTGTCCCTAGAAGGGCTCATGGCAGAGTAAAACTAATAAAATGGTTAAAAAGAAAGTTAAAAAAGGAAATAAAAAAGAAAAGGTATGTATTTATAACAAAATAACCAACTAAATGACCGCAATTCAAAGTTGAACTCTCACCAAATGTGGCCTGACTCTCACTTCGTTGTTTTTCAGGGTTTGCTACCTCGAGGGGAGCGTCCCAACCCACTGAGAGAGAAGAACGCAGCGGTAAATGTGTACCTGCGATCCTGGCTTCCTCGCCTGGGTCAGGCGCAGCTCCTGGATGTGACCGGTAACTTTGTCCACTCTGATGGGACCATAATCCCACAGGACATGTTTGACTTCCTCCACCTGACATCCACAGGCTATCGCACCATCGCTAAGCCCCTCAGCGACCTGCTGCTTCAGATACTGGAGGAGACGCCGGAGGAGAGACGGGCGTCGCTGGTTTGAGGGCGAGCAGCTGAACAGCACAGTTCACCCAGAGGCATGTCTCACCTGCTGCAGGAAGACATGTCCCTGGTTTCTGGGGGGAGAGGGCTCGCTCATAGAGGGGGAGACGCCTTTTAATGTGAGTGGGCCTGTGAGGGGTGTGGGATTAAAATCATGAGCGGAGGGCTGATTATGGAGAGGTGCTAAAGAGGGAGAGAGACTTCAGATGTAGACACTGTGATCGCTCTGTTGCTAAAGCATTTACTCACACTCATAGACAGATGCACTGAGATCATGCTGGACTGTGGTGACTCTCACACGAACAGATTAATCCCAGCCTGTACGTACAAAGATGGCTTTCTCCTTTTTTTTTTTTTTCCTTTGACATCCTGCAATGGTTAGCCTCTCTTTTAACACATGAGGTCCAGTGCACAAGATACTCACAGTAGGCAGAGCATTATCCAATATTGTACAATGTTATATGTCTAAACACAGAGCAGTGATTCCCAACGAAAGAGTCAAGGACCAACAAGATGCCACAAGAATAACATGAGAGGTCATAAGTTCAAGGTTCAAAGGGACAAATTATCTGTTACCCCAAATATGTTTATTTTATCTCTTCTTTTTCTTGTGGAACTCTGCACACTTCTACCTCTTCAGGCTTCTAAAATCCTAAAATTGAAACAGTCTTGAGAGCAAAAACCTTTTTGGATTTGATATTGCCCGATTTTAAATTGCCTGCAAGTCACAAAGGTTGGGAAACACTGCTGCAGGGAGGCTCCTGCTGAGATGCACTCTATATTTAGCAGCACTTAAAAAGTATCTCTCACACTCCGACAGATTTGCTTCAAGTGTAATCGTGATGCAAATAGTTTACACAAATTAACTCTGATGTGTTATATTTCACAGACGAACAAGAAGCACTTACTCTGCTACATTTGTATTCTTGAACGCCACATGCAGCTGTTGATAAACCGTTCATTGATGTAGGTGACGTACATGTCCACAGAACACAAACACAGTAAGTCACTCAAAGCTCAGATCGAATGTTGTCTGCTGCGTGCATGTTTTGAAGCATCAGCTTTAGTGAAGAAAATGTATGAAGTCAGTAAATATTTGTATAAACCATATAATCAAACATCTTAGTGATGATAATCTGTTTAATCTTCTCGCTATTAATCTGCTTAGTTCTTCCAAACTCTTCCAACTCATGTGATTCTGTTCAAAGCATCTTCCAGTAAATGTATTTATATGATATGTACAGAATTAAGGTCCTGACATGACTTAAAATAAGTTCACACATCAAATGTTTTAAAACGCTAAACTGCCGGCTTTTTAAATTAGCTGTAGGACGACTCCTTGATGGTGTCATCTCTGTCTGTTGAATCACATATTTTTATATATATAAAAAAAAACACACTCTTCTTCGGCCATGTTGTTTCACTGTCTAAATGAAATGTAGTACAAACAGTGGCTGTCAGTCCTTTAGCTTTTAGCTTACATCGCTCATCATAACATGAGCTGTTTCTTACAAATTATTGACAGACAACTTGTTCTCTTTCTGTCTGTATCTCACACTAACACGTGCAAATTCACAGTCAGACATTAAACTAACCAGCACACGCTCTATCTCTCTCACTCCCTCTCCCTCTTAAATATGATTATGTATGTTCTCTGAGAAGCACCCCTTTATTCTGTTTCTCATCTCCTCTTCATCTCTCTCCCAGTTTGTATTCGTAGTCGATTATCACACTTGGACCAGGCATCTATACTTTTAAGTCACTGAATATTTTTAGAACTACAAAGTAGCCACATGTTAAAGCTACAGAACACATCTAAACCGAGTAGTATCACGCTAAATGCTAAAAAGCAATCCCAGGTCATGTAAAGCAAACCATTCGTCTGTGAGCTTATTCTGTAGCTGCTTCCTCCTGACTTGGCTTCATTGAGTCTCTTGTCGAGCATCAAATTTTCCGATGTTGCTGCTGTCTTAAGCTCTGCACATTGGCGTGCCGTGTTATAAATATGAATAGTGTATGTGTGCGTGCGTGCCTTAAGTGTTCATGGGGACGGTTGTGTACAGCCGAGTGTGTGTGGTGCCGGATTGTATCAGTAAGTTGGATGTATGAGTGTGTAGAAGTGACCACAGTTGTAAATATCAGACGTGAAGCTTGAGGAAATTATGTTTGAAGGAGTCTGTTGGTGCGGTAACGCATTTGCACTGTTTTGGCTCGTTGTCACGTTATTGAGGTAAAGCATTCCAAAAATAAAAAACAAAACGATGAAACAAAAACGTGTCAGAGTTTTTTTCTGTGAGTGATGTGAAGGGACTGGGAGAAGAATAGAGGTTGCGTTAACCTCTTTTTAAAATTGCAACTTGCAGTTCTGTACTTTCACCAGCAGAGGGAGCCATCCTCTAAAAGAACGAAACTGAGAGACTGAAGTGCTGATTACTGCTTGTGTCCTCCCTCTCATTTAAAATTCCTTATTGCCAAAGTAAATGGACTTTCACTAAGTCCATCTCTAATTTTGAAGTGCACTAACAGACCTCAGAGGCAATTGAGACCTGTGTAAAAACATCCTGAAACATTAAGTTGGGCGTGGTGCAGTGATGAATGCATTATATACTTATTTAACCCTTGAAGACCTAGACCATTTTGGGGGCGCCAGACTCTCCTGTATTTATTTCGATTTTCTAACCTACTGAAGCACTCAGCATCAAGTGCAATACATCATTTTATTCAGGAGAACCTTATCTTTCACTGTGCTGCATTTAAAGTACCAATTTTAAAATAGTTTTGTCTGTTAATGGATGAAAATACTGAAGTTTTTAAAAAACGTCTGGGAATTTAGGTCATTTTTTTTACTGTGAACTCAGACAAAACATCAGGAAGTTTTGTTTTGTTTTGTTAGAAATTTGTACTTTGGTGTTTTAGACTTCCAAATTATTTTTTTTTCACTATCAAACCTTTACCAAGCAGGTTACAGTAATTTATTATAGTATTATCTTAGGCATTTTTTTGTGGAAAAAGCAAGTGTATTCTTATATATCATTTACTGACCCTGTATATGTGTGTAAAAAAAGGTCTGAGAGTAAGTACAGATGTACAGTGAAAATTATACATTTAAGAACAAGAGCTATTTGTTCATTTTTTAGGGACAGTAATAATGTTCTAGGGTCTACTTGACCCGGGGCATATTTAATGATTAAAAAGTGTCAGAACCCCAAAAAATCCCAATAAACATTTTTTAAATCTCATTATTAACTCCATTATTAACCATTTAAATCAATAATTAGTGCAATGGTGTTCTTTAATTCTCACAGATTATAGTTTAATGAGGATAACTCATTCGTTTTTTATGAAAATTCATGTTAAATTTTTTTTTTAAATGTACATTGGAGTGAAATATGTCACACAGTTGCAAAGAAACATTTAGTGTTTGACACTTCTGACCCCTTTAGCCTCCACTTTGACTGAAGGGGTCACGAACAGTATCTCCATAATAATTTGGCACGCTTATTTCTGCAGATTCTGCATTTATTTAAAAATACAGCCAACAGAATTTGAAAAGCATCATTTTAACCACACAGTTGAAGAAATATATTCACTATCTGACTGCTTGACAAATTTGAAAACGACTGTTAACATAGTTTTTAAAATATTTACAAAAATACTCACTTGCCTAATAATTGTGCATACAGTGTACACACATGCACAACATGATTCTTTGGACATGCACCAAAAGAGAGATGTCAAAGTGAGGGCACAGCACATGAAAAAACAACTTGAGAACTTAAATGGGTTCGGTGCCCTAGAAGTGATCTGGCTAACTCTCCTGCAACCATTCACATCTTCATTACTTTGCTATGAGACTCGCCACTTCCGACGCCAAGTCCTCTAGGACTGAGCTACTGCTGCCCTCAAACCTTCCTCACTAAGTTTGCCATTTTAAGGAGTTAAGATCCAAAAAAGAAGTGTGCGATATAAATTAGCATCAACTGAAGTGGTTAAGAAAATGTTTCAAGGCACATTAGGGGAATAGAAAACAAATACACAGAGGCACGTCCTCCACAGCCTGTACATTTCCAACTACACGCTTTATGTTTTGACTTCCAATGAGGCAGATCTAAATATCCTTCTCATGTTTTGAAACACTTTAAGCTGTCCCTGTAGACACTAGATAAATATTTGACTTCTTCGTCTGCCTAAACACAGTTTAAAAATGGGAAACCACGACTTTCTAATCCCTGGAGGCCTTAGCAGAGTCACAAACGCCCCCTTTAAATCAGCTCCACCCTGACAGAATCCACATCTGGCATTGTGTGTTCTCATTGCTCTTCTAACCTGTTTGAATCTAGGGTTTGGTTCAGTATGAATAAGCTGGGCAGTGCTGGGAGTCTGCACTGGTTAGTAAGTGAGTGGCCTGTGTTAGGAGAGAAGGGAGCAGGAACATTAAATCACCATTAGAAACATGTTTGCACCTCTCAGGGAGTTATTTTATGTGTGAACCTGCGAGGTCAGGGTCTGTTATACTCTGCCACATGTGATGAATGTTGCCATGGCTCCAACAGTCATCTGAGTATTAGATCTATACGTCATGTGCTGCACAGTGAAGTTTCTATTTAATAACAGAGAGAACTGGAGCACATAAAAACGCCTGCTGGTTTACCACTTGAGAAAAATAAACATTTTTACACATCATCCTGAATGGAGGATGTTAAACAGCCCAAGCTGTTCATAACACTGTTCACTATCTTCTTTAACTTAATGTCCTCTGTTGTAGCATGCTCCAAAAATTCAATTTACCTTCTTGAAAATAGGAGTCTTTGTTCCCTTGTCAAATGAGTCAATTGAGTCAAATTCCACTCATGAGGATCAGTTTATTTGATCATAATGTTATTAGACTTGTCTTCTTTTTCATGGCTTTATATTTCCCTCTTTAAAATAAATAAATCACATGATGTCTCAACTTCAGATTGGATCATAGGAAATGAAAGACAGAAGTTGTCATGATAAAAGCAGAAGTGAGTTAAACCCTGACCCCCTGAGGAACATTAGAATTTTGTTGTTGTGTTTATTAGCAGTGCGATTATTTATCATCATGTGTCCGTTCTTTTAACAACATATTTCAGGTCTTTATAGTCTTTAGATGCTCGAGGTAGTATCAGGTATCAGGGAGGATGGTTCAATGCAGTCAAATACATGCAAGATTTAGGATATAACACGTATTTAATGCTTTTTTTTTTCTCCATACGTCACTGGCCTGATTTGCACAATCTACCCGGGACTTCAGCCCACGGTCAAAACAAAGACAACAATGGGGGGGCACAGGAACCTTTTAGTTCAGGGTAAAGTAGTTCTGGGGGCTAAAAGACCCCAGAACCCTTGGTCCAAATGCACCTAAAGAAAAAAGAAAGCTCAATCTGAGCATGTCGTGCAGAGTTTACGGTAACATTGAATTTAAAAACAAGTTTATTTGAATCTGTGCACCATTACAGTCACAGTTATTTAATTCCTATTTGAATAAAGAGCATCTGTGTCTGTAGAATTAATGACATTACATGTTTCAGATACAAACATCTGAATTAATTTACATCTGGCACATGATTCTGCATGACTGCCACTTAATGATTACAGACAAAAAGGACATTCTCTTTAACCAAGGCCCTTATCCTGCTCTGTGTAGAGCTCTTCACAGCTTCACTGCAGCAGCTATTCTTGCACAATGAGGTGCAAGACAGTTTATCAGGTGATAAACCAAAGCACAAAGTTTCAAAGATTTCATTAAAGCCTTGAAGCAAGGTTTAAACGAATGCTGCATGACTCCAGGGTGAGCTGTGCTTTGTGTGAAACTGGAGCCTCGTCACTCTGCCTGAGCAGCTTTGTCCTTCTTTTATGGCATGAATAGAGCGTTTCACCTTTCAGAATCTCAAAATTTGGCCTTTCACCAATAGTCAGAAGAGGGAAATACCTGCATCCTGCCTCAGATTACCCAACATTTACACCTGATATGCCTGTGACCTAGCTTTTTCCCTCTTATCATTCAATGCTGCTGCACACAGAGCTAATGACACATGCAGTCTCAGCCCCACAGCCTGCTCTCTGCTTCAGGATCAGCTGTATTCATACCTATGAGTCATCGACACCCATATGCAGTGGTCATGTTAACCTCAGCCTGGAGGCAAAGAGTCTATCTCATGTGACATCTATGTTTGATCTTTCAGAAACTACAAATCTCCAGTTTTTTACCATGTTTATGATGTGTAATGCAAACACCTACATGAGACTATCTGCTTTCAGTGCCAACAAATAAACAATGTAGTTCATAACTTTCTGTTTTAGATGCATAAAGGATCCCTTTACCTGCATTAAGGCTTTTGTGAAACTCTCTCTGCCTTATTCGAGCGCTGCAGTAGAATTCCTGAGGGTTTCTGTCCTCCTCGACCAGGTCATTGAGATTCATTAATACTCATTGATTTTTGCTCTCTACAGCAACCTCTTGATAACTGTCTTTGTCGTAAAGCTAATTCAGCAGATCCCAGGTCAGGGTCAGACTGCTGTTTACCTCCCCTGTCTTCTTCCACAAAGGCCAATCATTTCTTGACATCACTTTTCTGTGCCCTTCATGCCTTTTGTGGCGTCACTTCAAATCCTTGGACTGACATCACCCCACTGTGTATAAACAAGGGGAGAATTAACAAAGCCTGTGCTGTCAATAAATGCCTCCAAACTGACACTGAAAAGCTGGATGTGTGTATTTCAGGTCTTCAACGCATCACTGAGTCTGTTTTCTCTGGAGGGTTTAATGCCACAAACCTATTTTCAGTTTTTTTCTTTTAACAACCCATTTTTTCTTGTCCTCCTTCATTTCAAGATTTATTCACAAGCATTGTGTCATTACAAAAAGGGGCTGTCACTCCTAACCTCAGGCCTGACATCTCTTCCTGACATTTCCTTCAAACCATACACGCCTACAAAACAAATCAAAATTGGATTTCCCTCTTGTCTCTTGAAAGATTTCCATTGTGAGGGAGGATTAGTGTTGTCAAAACACATTTGAAGAGCGTCAGTTAAATACTGGATGATTGTTTGGGTCCCTGAAAAATGTATTTTAGAGATTTTTTTCATGTTGTATTTTTACTCTATTCAAGAAAATGTAGTACTTAGTATTTGTCTGTATATTGTTTTCTAGATATCACACTGTCCTCTTCATATGTGGGATTCCCTGTGGAGTTCAAGGACCCCTTTTCAGAGCAAAAGTCCCTCATGTTGGCTTAAAATTTTATACATAATGCCCTCTCTCTCTCTCTCTCTCTCTCTCTCTCTCTCTCTCTCTCTCTCTCTCTCTCTCTCTCTCTCTCTCTCTCTCTCTCTCTGTAAAATGAAAATGAACCCTAACTGACCTTCAGCTGTGTCAACAGACAAAGCAAGCAGCAACCTCGGGTGCTGAAAAGTCAAGCCACTGCGGAAATGCAAAAAAACTGCAGTTCCTTGAATGTCCACTAGAGGTTCACTTGGTCTTAATGGCTGCTAAGCAAAAGAGATCAAAGAGACCCCGTTAGAGCTTGTGCAAATGCCCATTTTTTCAGCAGAATAAACATGCTTACAGCTAATACAAAAAAAAGTGCGATGACTGACTTTACACCTTATTTCTTTATTCATGACAACAATGTGGGGTGCATGTTTTTCAAAACTAATTTGTTTTGATCACGCTAAGGCTAAGAGTAATGCATAAATAGACATAATGAGAGGCGTGACTGATTTGACTTGCTGGTGGGTGTGTTGTAGCTGTTTGCTTGGAATCTTGTCTATGGCCTCAGCTCCATCTCTGTGCCTGTTTGTAGATAAGATGTAAGTTAGTTGGAGTCTGCATTTGCAATATGGTGACCATCTTTGGACTTTATAATGAGTAACATCTAGTTTTATGCAGTCCATGGCAGAACTTTAGCATGTTGCAGTTTGTCTGTATTTGTTTACATGAGACCATGCTGAAAATAAAAAAGTTTTCCTATCGGCCCATTAGCTCAAATACTGTTTAGAATCATGCAATGATTCATCATAAATATAGTGAGTTTTACACAGTGTTACCATGTCAGGGCTTCTAGATTAAGCAGCAGATTATAAAAAAACTACAAATGGTGAAAACCAAGCAACAACCTCCGGTCTAAAAATATGAGTCTAATACAAAATTGCTAAAAATTGTGGTTCATCAAAGATCCGCTTGAGGCTGGCTCCAGAAGTACCGGAAAACACATCCACACCAATTCAAAAAAAGCCAATCTTTACAGCATAAATAAACATGTTTACAGCCTGGTACAAAAGACGAGTGTAGTCTGGATAGCTCATTTCTCCATCGGCACACACTGTAGAGGGGGTGATTTTTTTTTCTTCTAATGCAGCAATTTCGAAGATATTTAGATTAAGATTCTTCCAATGAGAGGCACAGCTGACTTTATTGACAGGCGGGAACACTGTAGCTGTTGGCTAGGAGGCTCAAAGCCTGCCTCATTACGTCACACTAGCTCGACAGCAGCAATATGGCTGCCGCCGGCGATTGGCCTCAAAACAGTGCTTCAGAAACAGATGGGTGACGTCAAGGATACTACGTCCATATTTTATACAGTCTATGGTGAAAACCTGTGGGTACATCTTTCAATATCTTACATTAACACAACATATTTGAAAATCCATCAGCTTCCATTTTAAGAAAACTTACAGCCGTATTCAACTACTAGCTAGCTAAGTAGCTAGACAGCTACAATTCAAGCGGACAGAATGTTAGCAGAATTTTACTTCCTTGCCAACTTGAGGTTAGCTAAGCAAATATTAGTTGTTGTCAAGCTGTAGCTTAATGTTTTTTACCTCTTTAGGCTACATTGTTCCTTTCTCTGAATATGGCATGATGTCCCTCCAGTTTTCACAGTTTTCATTGTCCTTTCAGTTGTTCATAAATTGGGAAGTGGTGAAATAACAATTGTCAAATACCCTTCAGAACTAGCAACCAACACTTTAGCTTCACAGTGACGTGGTGAATGCCATTTAGAATAGCACACAGAAGTATTTTTGATTTGACGTCAATATTATCTAGATGACATCACTTTCCTATGTCCTTCACAGATCTCTAATGATAAATCTTTATTTCAGACAATTTCAGTATGTGTGATGTTGAGTAAGATAGACACAGAAACAATGTGGTAAGGCTTAGAGAAAGATTGGACATTTGGTTTTAATGGATATTCATAAGCTTAAGGCAGCTTAAGCTTGTTGTGTTTACAGAAATAATGATGTGGTTATTTGAACAATATTGACTTCTGATTGTTGACACGTTCATTCTCCCCCAACTACTCCTGATCTAGTCACTTGACTTCTTCATTTTCCTGTCATCATAACAATAGTTGCTACAGGGTTTTGTAAACATGTCATTCTGATGAACTTGCTGAAAATATTCATGCTGATGTATTCTCGGAAGGATTTTCTCACCAGTCACATCACTGCTGCTTTTTCCACTACCTCACTCAGAAGCCGTAACCGGTGTCCTACCTGACTGACTGCACTGAGTGTAGCATTAGTTCTAGCCTGATAATCACACTGAAAGGACATTTCACTGGTCTTCTGAGGCTCCTGTAGTTTAGCTGAATTGGTTTAAATTTAGGCCTGAAGCAATATGACATTTTTTAGAAGGGAAAGGTGAACTTTCTGCTCATTATGCATCTGTTATGGTGCAGTCTTTGGTAAAATAAAAAAAAAACACTTAGCCTGTACTGTTTTTTTTTTTTTTTTTTTGCCCATTATACTACAACCCTACACTTGACATACAATGAAAGCTAATTTTACAGAATTCTTTAATCTTTAGTCGACTTTTAAAAGGCCTGCCATAGAGCCAGCCCTTCGCTGTAGTCACTGGAGCAATGAGGCTTCCATCCGTGGCCTTGCCCAACGGCATGACGGTAACTACTTCTGTAGTTGAAGATATTTCATCAGCTTTCTCATTCACAATTTCGCAGACAGGTTGAGCATACAGACTGGCCTCTCTCCAGTCATAAGGTCATTTCTTTATCCTCAAGGCTAATAGTTGCCCCTGTATGGCAGCAGGGTGCATTCCTCTGCAGTGAAGCCAGTGATGTGTCGGAGTTTCCACACTTTCAATGACGAAATTAGTAAAAATAGCATCTGCATCACAAAAGGCAACTAAAAATCAACTGTCTCAGGGACCTAAGCTGTGAGATTGACATTAGTGGGATTAGTTTGTTAGTTTAGTTTGTTTAGTTATTTAATTAGTTTGTTTAAGGAACTGTACACTAATTGTATTTGTTGCGCTGGCAGTGCTTGCAAACAAAATTTTAGAGCACTTCTTACAAACACTTACTGTTGGTAGGTTATGAAAGTTGACCTGCTCTACCTCTGCCTCCCTTAGTAGATGTAAAGTCTAAAGTCGCTCTGTGTGCTTCATATTTGCTTTTATTTAATGGAATACAAAATATAAAAAATGATAGAAGTTGTGTGAGCAGCCAGACCGGGAAATTGTACCCTCGTACGGACCTCCGCCATTATTGTTCATAAAGCTGATATCAGAAGTCCTGTCCTTTCTTGATTTCGGTTGGTAGGGGATTGTGAAGTGATAGAGAAGTGACATTGACGAGCGTGGCAGGGTTCCAAAAGTTGAACTTCTTTCAACTGAGAATGCGACAAAAACAACTGACACTAAGGATGTTTTTGGGCTTAGAATTTAAGAACTGCATTGGTTTTGTGTTGACAATAGGCTCCGCAAGAGCAAAAATCTCTATAGGTGGACACAGGCCCTTAAACTTGTTACAGGGAAATGTTTAGAATAAGTGCAGGATGGTGTAAGAAGTGTATCCTCATTAGCCAACTCAGCCTCTACAATTCAAGTTTTATCCAGTTGAGCAAGACTCTGAACCCCGAATTGCTCCCTCTGTTGTTCAGAGGTGTGTGAATGTGAACGAATGAGATTAGCTAACACTGATGGTCCCTCACTACATAGCAGCCTCTACCATCAGTGAGTGAATGGGTATGAATGGGTGAATGTGACGAGTAGTGTAAAAGCGCTTTGAGTGGTCAGAAAGACTAGAAAAGCACTATATAAGTATAAGTCCATTTACCATTTACCTTTGAAAGGAGTAACCACAGTGTTTTACAGAGTAACTCCATTGCTGTGCTGAACTGAGTTTATGTCTTGCTCAAGGGTATCTATGTCTACAATGAGGGCAACAGTACTTCTCTTGCCTTCAAACCAGCCTTACTTCCTTTGTGGCAGCAAACAAACATTTTAAAGTAAGAGAGTAAATTATAAACGCTAAAAGTTGTTTACTGAGTCAGTGAACAAAGGATGAAGGGGAGTCATCAGTGCCGCAGAGCTCCTGGCACAATTAATGATAAAATAACCACATTTGTCTCTTCATCAACTTTTAACTCCTCAGAGGTGAGACGTGATGAAACAAGTGAGTAATACACTCCTGGAACAGGGTCAGGTTTTACTTTGTAAAACTATATTTTCAGTTAGGATACCAAATATTCCTGTATCAGTTATGGAAGAAGTAAGTTAACAGCTTTATGGTAATGTTTTGCTGTAGACACTGAAGACAAACAGTACAATTGAACAGTTCCAGTGTCAAAATATCTAGCAGGGACACAAAAGCTGACACATGTTAATGGCCCCTCTGGATAAACTTGTGTTGATGGATTGAGCTATGTTAGACTCAAAGACGTTCATCACTTCACACCAGTCTGCTTGTGTTTGAATAATTTGAGTGTTGGAGTAATAAAATCGTTTTGGCATTATTTAAAGTACAGCTGAGATAATAACTGCTGCCCCACAGAGACTAATGCATTGCAGATTTATCAACAGCAGTTGAAGAAGTAATATAAAGGACATTTTCAGGAGAGAATGATCTCCATCAGAAGTGCCTTTAAGCAGTGTTTAACATAACATGTTTGACTGCACACTGATCAAGTACCTATGGAGGAGCATTCACTATTGCTTTTATTATGAAACATTAGAAAGTACATAATCATTTTAAAAACCTGTCTTTGTTTGAGTGTAATCTCTGGGACTGTGAATAACATGTCAGCATCAACATTTTATAAAATCCTCTTTTAAAGGTTAAAAACGGGACTATAACAGGGTTCACATGGCAAGGCTTCTTATGCTGTTGCTGCTTTGATGGTTAACGCCAACACTAAACTCAAAACAGACCAAAAGTATCAACAACATTAAAGTGAAAGAATTTATGAAAAGCCAGTTAATCATGTAGTGTGCAGTGTGATATATCAAATGCTGTAAGGCCAGCAAAGTGTACCACATGGCATCACACTGGAAAAAATGCCCCTCCAAATACAAGAAAAAAAAAACATTTCAAGGTACTTTTACCTTGAAATAAGCAAAAGAAATCTGCCGGTAGAACAATTGAAAATTTGCTTGGTAAGATTTCTTAATATAAGACGTAATATTTAGAAAACTGTGATCTTAAAATTAGCAGGGAAAACTTATTTTAAGCAATATTTGACCAGTATTTTAAAGCTTAGTGTCTCAGAATAAGCCAGTAATGCTAACAATTGGTATTTTTTCACTCAAAAAAAGATTTTTGCACTAATACATTTCATGTTAACTTCTTCATTTGAGATATATTCACCTTAATTTGAGTTGTATTTTAGCAGCACTTCTCTAGGTTTAAGACCATCTTGTACTTGAAATAAGATTACAAAGTTTAATTTGAACATTTTGAGATATAATGTCTTCTCATAGTTAGCTGGATATACTAATATTCAGTCATGTTGTTTTTTAGGATAAGCCAGCTATGCTCAAAAGTAAGTGTTTCATTGTGTGTATGTACTTGAAGGATGTATATTTGTATCTGATTTAGAAGAAACAGTGCCTGAAAACTGTAACCCACCCTTAAAAAAACAACTTTTCTTTCTTTCTTTCTTTCTTTCTTTCTTTCTTTCTTTCTTTCTTTCTTTCTTTTATCAATGGAGCTGTTTCTGATATATTCTCCAATAAAATGCATTTACTTAAATCAAGTAAAGGTTTTGTCTTAAATCAAGATTATCCGTCTTCTACAAATAAGATCTCAGCTTGAAAAATGTATGAAATGTAAAATAAACCTTGTTTCTTCTAAATTACAGCTCAAAACAAGATCAGTTCAAGATTGACTTAACAAGATATTTAAGATGCATTGTCTTAAAACAAGTCCCTCTATCTTGCTCAAATGCTACTTGTTAAGTAAATGTATCTTGAATTAAGTGGGATAAGACATTTTGACAAAAAATGAGACAATTTCACTTGGTAAGATTATGAGTTTTTGCAGTGCACTATGTCTTTAGAAGAAAGTCTCATGTAGTTCTTTAAGATTTATTTATTTATAGCTAAAATTTAGGGCTTTTACACCTTTGTTTGGAGAGGATAGGACAATGGATAGAGCAGGAAACCAGGACAAAGAGAGAATGGGGGAATGTCATGCAGGAACACGGTCACAGGCTGAAATTAAACCCGGGCTGCACTCTTTATGGGTGAGTAACTAAACCACTCAGCTAAATCCACGCTCAATGTATATGATTTTAAAGGTATGGAAGCCTGGAGTGCACACACAGACATACTTCTTTTTTCCTGTTAGGAAAACAGATTAATGGATGCATGACCACTTCAGGATTCCGTATCAAGGCTATGTTTAAGATGACTGTCTCATAAATGTAGTGCAGTTCTTTATTCATGCTCTATCTGTCTCTATAAGATAAGCAGAATACAAAAGACAAATATGCCACCAGTTACCAGATTACCTGTTTCCACATGTTCTAAATTTAACTCTCACTTGTCTTAAACATACCAATTAATACTTCACTGTGAAATCTTCCTCCCCAGTTTCCTAAAAACAGCCCAAGAATAAAAAGGAAGTCTTTTGTCTACACTCCCGCTGTAATGACCTCTCCTTTTTTGGAAATGCTCCCTGATGCCTTTAGTCCCCTGGTCTTTTTTAACCTCTACTCCCTCTCACCTCAGCCACCTTTATCTCCTGTGTTTGACTCAATCTGGAATTTTTTTTGAAGTATCACTTTCTCCTGCTGTTTCATTTTAACCTCTTTCTGTAATCAAACCAAAGTTTTTTGTTTTGTTTCTTTCTTCCCCTTCCTGCGTTTTTCTTTCTATCTGTGGCCTTCTTCTGATTCAGTTCATGCTGAACAGATTAGTCAGTACTCAAGCAAAAACAGAGAACAAACAAAACCTTGGCAGGAGACAGTGATAGTCCTCCTCTGAGTCCCCCCCCCCCCCCCCCCCCCCCCCCCCCCCTCTCTCTCTCTCTCTCTTTCTTTCCATCCAAACAGGCAAAATCAAGCCAGGAAAAATCCAGGCTTTCTCCCCACCCATCATCACTCCCTCCAACTGCTCTCTCTCTCTCTCTCCTCCCCACCTTACAGGCTACAATACATTAGCTTATCTGTGTATGGAGGCTGAGTGCAAACAAGGTCTATAGTTACCTGTAAAAACTCTGACATGTTTATTATGGGTTGCTATGTACATTAGTAAATGTCTTTCACTGATTA
Source organism: Notolabrus celidotus (assembly GCF_009762535.1). NCBI lineage: Eukaryota > Metazoa > Chordata > Actinopteri > Labriformes > Labridae > Notolabrus > Notolabrus celidotus. The sequence continues at coordinate 14,591,009 of NC_048276.1, forward strand.
CCTTGTGCCACCAGGCTGTGAAGATCACTCTGAGTATGATCAATGGTGTTATCATTATACAAGGACAAAGACTACTTTTTCTCAGTTCATCCATTTATCACACAAGAGGCTTCTTCACAGGAAAATCAAATTTTATTTCACAATCATCCTCATTATAAGTGATGGATTAAAGTCTAAAAATAAGGTCCAACAATAGAATCAAGATTACTTTACTAAGAGCTGCAAAATTTGTTATGGAGCAAATCAAACTCTCATGATGTATGTGTCCTTTTCTTTTTCTTCAACCAGGCTATTTGTTATAAACTAACATACACTCAACTAAACCAGTGTACTTGATTGCTGTGATGTATTCACATCAAAGTTTGTGCTTAACTTTACCAGCTACCACTTTTACAATTTATCACAAATCAAAACAAATGAGACATGAAACTTTGAGAAAAGTAACCCATCAGATTTAATAATGGATTTGTTTGTTTCATCCATTAATAAGTAGGAGAGTCCTTGAATGCACCAATGAGCAGAGTTGATAATTGCATGACATGCTGCAATTATGTATCTGTTGAACTTAGAGTCTGAGCAAAAGCTGATGGATTGCTTCTCTCAAGTGGGTTACAAGTCTCTGCAAGTTGAATCTTATACTGAAGTGAAATCTCTGGATGAGTGATAAACAAGAAATCAATCTAAAGTTCTTGCATGATCGCAGTCATGGAAAGCAAACATGCATAACCTATGGAATGTTTTTTTAAGAATAGTATTTACAATGTCCTACTGTCTGTAAAAATGCTCTGCCTAATGTGTAAATGTCACAGATATCTATTTATATGAGTGTGTGTTGTATATGTGCACATTTGTTGGTCCCTGTTTTGGTCCAGTTTTGTCATGAAACAGTCAGGTAGCATTTCTCATTTCGGTAAGCTTTCTCTGTCTCCTCAGCGGGTCACAGAGGAGGACGAGGGTTAAAGCTCTTCCCGTATTCAGGGGTTGAAGATCTGTCGCGATTGACCATACCCGGTCATTCCAGCTTGAGATGCTCCTGTGTTTGTGCCCATTTGCAGACTGATGACACTTTTGCCTTGGTTCAGCTGCTCCTCTGAGAACTCTCTTCTGTTCTCCTGAGCTTTCCTGAACAAACATGCGTCTCTATTAGTGAAATTCAACGTCTTGAGTTTGATGATTTGTCACAGAGAGACTATCATGCATGAGAGAGATAAATAATCAAACTTACTTATTGAACCAGGTGGGGTCTCCTTTGTAAGTGCCATCATCCTTTGTGACAGCCAAGTTACCCACAGCCAACAGGGTCCTCTGGACAGCAGCCAAGTCTTTGCCTGAAAATATGCAACAACCTCACATGATCAGGCACATACCAGAATACAGGAAATAGCAATAGCAATTTTAGAAAAACAATAGATACACCCCAACATACATCAGACACAGCAACCAAACAAACATCAATTGTTGCTGCACATGCATCCAGTCACAACATTCATCAAATCATTCATACGCTTCAGAAAATAAATATGTTTTGAGTCCTTTTTTAAAAGTGGAGACAGTTGTGATGGACCTGAGGTCAGCAGGCAGTTTATTCCAAAGAGAAGGACCACAGTAACTAAAGGCCTCTTCACCGGACCTAGATTTGACCCTGGGTACATTTAAAAGACTTCCACCTGCTGACCTAAGGATCCTGGTCGGGTTATACACTGTGAGCAAGTCAGAGATGTACTGGGGAGCTGAACCATTGAGTGCTTTATGGACTAATAATAGGATTTTGAAATGGATTCTGTATTGAACGGGGAGCCAGTGAAGTGTTTTGAGAACCGGGGTGATACGATCATGTTTTCTTGTATGTGTCAGGATTCTAGCTGCTGTGTTCTGGATGAGTTGGAGCCGTGCTAGGAAAGACAGTGATGTGCACCCTGCATTAACTAAAACAGCGACATTTTCTTCCTTTATTTTCAAATCTGCCGACAAAAAAACCTATATGTCAAAGGGCAAAATATGCAGCTACTTAAGCAGTTACTGCTAGTTGTTGATTTTTTGATTTTCAACTTTCACCCCCAGAGCAAAAGATGAGGTATATCAGGTCTTCATAGTCTGAACTCAAGTTAAAGAACAATAGTTTTTTGCTTTCTTGAGGTCGGTATTGATATTTTCCAGAACTAAGAGACATTTTTCAAAGTAATTTTATCTTTTTTATTTTTATAGTTTTCCTTTGCGGTCTTCAGTATAAATACACTGATTGTTGAGATCTCAAATTTCCCTCCCAACTCAATCTTTCACACACAAACATACACACACAATCTATCTTACTCTGTCCTTACCAAATAATGACTGCCTTCATCTAACGCTCCTTTTTTATTTTTACATTTGAATGTGTAACAACATGCTTTTAACATTTCTCTAAAAGAAGATACTTTCCTACATATACTTAGAATACTAAACTACTTGTAGAAATTCAGTAATAGTTCACATCAACTCTGCCCCATTAAATCAAATAAGTTCTGTTGTCTTACCTTCAAACAGGTCCACAGTCTGAAACAAGTCGCTTTTGGTGACTCCATAGCTTTCTGCTGCTTTCAGGAACAGGGATATCTGCTCCATCTGCTTAAACGCCATGCCAGAGCTCTTAATGCTTCTGATTGGCTTGCTGCTTAAATACAGGCTGTTGATGTGCTCTGACAGCACCTACTCACACACAGAGAAGAAACTATAAATACACAGTACACTTAGCAAATAGCAGTGTTGTATTTATGTTGAACCGACACTCACACATCCATCCTTGAGCCAGGTTTGGAAGCCGGCCTTGCCCGGCTCCGGCTGGCCGACGCCAGGGCCACACTGAGCCTTGATCCACTCCACCAGCTTTTCCTCCAACTCTGGGTCGTATTTCTTATCAATCTTACTCTGCACCTCGCGGCTGAAACCATAGCCAGCGGCTTGGTTTGACATGCTGATCCTGCCGAGAGAGAGTAAGTGTTAGAATAGCAGCATATTGTGTCCTTTTCAAAATCGTTACAACATTTACTTTATATCTTTTACCATTCTTACACAAAGCCCTGGGCTTACAAGGCAAATAGCAATAAAACCGCTTTCTACCTGATTCCTTTAAGTGAATGTGGAACTGTCTGTGTTGTGCTCTTTTATTGTTTGTCCTTGTATGTTAGTTAGGATCAAGCAGAAACCTCTGGTGTTGAATAATGCACCCATTGTTAAAGTGCAAAAAAAACTGCAGTTCATCAAGTGACCTCTTGAGGCTGCCAATAAAAGTTCAAAAAGCCCATATTTAATATTATTAAAACAGCACTAAACATGTTGATACAAGTCTGGTACTAAAACTGGTTTGATAACTAGAGCTTATTTCTTTCTTCTGAAAACTGCATGGGGTAAATTTCCTTTATAGCTCGTCTGTCTGATTATATTGATGTCGAACTTTATGCATAATTAAACAGAACTAGGGGTGCGGCTGATTTGACTAGCAGATGGGAACTCTGTCACCAGAAACCAAGATTTATTGGGCCTTCCTCAGCTCTGGCTCTGCCTGTTTCTAGATTTGCCAAAACTTAGATGGAGTCAGCATTTCCAATATGTCCAACACCATTCATTGACTTCATAACACCTCTTCGTAAACCAAAGAGTGAAGTCACTGAGAGTACGTTTGTTTTACACAGCCTATAGGTAGGATATTTTGGGTTAAAACTTTTTACAGACAGGACAATGTGAAGGAGTGAGTAGGTCTGGCTTCATCATTCAGAGACTCTTTTATTACTCAAACCATACGTTTGGAAAAAAAATGCTTAATTTAAAGTTTTGAAAACTGAAATCTACTGTACAGTAGCTTCAGTAGTTAAAGGAACAAATCTTAATGTTGGAAAAAACAAATAGCTGTCTGCAAGAGAGATGTTGTTTCTGTCTGTTGAACAAAAGGCTAAGGACAGCAGTGACTTAGTTTAGCTTAGCCTTGTTCACAGACCAGCAGTAGGGGGAAGCAGTTTCATTCACGGTTTCAGCCAGGTTTAATTAAAAAAAATGTAAACACAAATGCCAACCAACAACTCACATGAGATTCCTCTTTCATTTAATGTGCTCAAAACCGAAACCGTTTGTGTTAGAACATAACTTCACAATTTCTATCAAGAATGCCAGGCTATTGTTTAACAGGAACAGTAACTTCATGGAGCTGAATTGTGATTTTGCAACTTGTATTTCTTTTCACTGGTCAAACACAGAGAATACAAAGTGTTTGTGTTTTGGATGTGCTGGAGAGCAAACCTAGACACCTCCAGGCAAAACTTAGCTCGCTGTTTTCATTTATTTTCTATGCTAATTCAGCCTTTCAGCTAAGAAAAACAACTAACAGGCTGCTGGCTGTAATCTTACATTGTATAGACCTCTATAGAGTGGTACCACTCTTCTCATCTAACTCTTTACCTCAAAGGGCGTAAGAATAGTGCCTGAAATGTTGAAGTAATGTTGATCTATGTAGCGCTTTAAGGCTGTATCATATAAATGTGATGAGTAAGAAGTGAGAGAAGAGTCAAGGACTGATAGAAATGTCAGTACATATGCCTCTGCTAGCTCATTTTTAGGCTATATATCTGATTTAATTTTAATCATTCATTTGTATGTATTTCATAAAAATGTGCAGGGTTAAATGTAGCTGGACTAAACCATTACAAATTCAAGCATTGTGTTTCCATTGTCAAGGCAATGAAGGTGACCTTTTTGATAAAGATATTTTTACTGTGTTTAAGTCTTCAAGGAATACCTCCCTGTTGTTCTCTGTAAGTAGTTATAAACGCTGTATCTAATTTATTAATGCAGTTTGAGCTTCCTGTTGGCCTCAGCAGAACCGCCCCGCTCCCTGCATCCTGTTTGCACATTGAACTGTCACTTCCTTCCTCCCTCCCTGACAAAGGTAGTTATGTGTGTAGAGGGCTCTAAACAAAACAACACACAGCTGCTCACCATGGGAACAGCCTTTATGTAAAAAGATCACAAACAGCGTGTTAAATCATGAAACTCTGAGACGTTACGCTAACTGCCACGCAGCAGTTATTGCTTTAACAGATCTGAATAATACAGTTACATAACAAAGTCTTAATCCTAGGAGGGCAGATAACATATGGAGATGTTTAGAGCTGATAGGAAAATTCTCCTGCTCTTACTTTTCATGCCATGCCCACAAATTTGTGGTATGCACACCCAGTACCAACACTGGTGAACCGTGCATATTTGTCATACTTTGAAAAAGTCTGGTGATACCATGTGTGATGTCTGCATCGGTGCAGAATCACTGTTTTATTTATCCATGCAAACTGGGTTTTATATAAGACATAAAGTGATCCCGATCCTCCAGGGCAAAAAGGCACACCTATTCCATCCCTTGTAAAAACAGGGGCTTGGCAGTCTTACACAATATGTGTTGATAGTTTGACAAATTGTATTCACGTCAACTAGCTCACATACTGGAGCCCTTGCTACCATAGATCATGCCGTTCATTGTCTGAGGTTGCAGTGGTTATATGGGAATATGGAGGGGAAGTGGCCTCCTGTTAGCTCAGTATTTCCAAAACCAGTGACATGGGTGAAGTAAGGATCTAAACATCCAAACTCTTTAAGTCTCTTTCTCAATCTTAGGATAATCCATCTGTGGTGTCCTGGCACGCCCAGAGAACATCCAGCAGCTGCAAACATCTTGACTTATCTCTGCATGTAGTGAACAAAGAGGGATGATGAAGTCAGAGAGTTGACTACTTCTTCTGATAAATTCAAGCCTGCACTTTCATCCCTGATCTGTGCTTGTAAAACACTGATTGGATCACTGCCACTCTGCTTTCAGTCATGTCTGCAGTGAAGCTATCAACTGAGAATGGGGCCACTATAAAGTGAAATGTAAACTGTTATATCTGACTGTGTGCAGGTGTGTCGAATGATTACATTAAACGTTCACACTTTAAAAAATCAACCGGGCATGGCTCAAAGTTTTTTTGAACTTCCTGTAATCATAGTGTCACAGCTACAACCAACCTACCACAATAAACAAGATGTAGATAAACAGGCCAGCAAACATAGTGGAATACTCAGGTGTGAAGGACATGTTGCTTTGAATTGTTAATATGGACTTTATAAAACTGTTTTAAGTGCAAAATAAAATATGCAATTAAAAGACTGATTTCATCGGGCGCTGGTGGCCTAGCGGTCTAAGCACCCCACATACAGAGGCTACAGTCCTCGTCGCAGGGGTCGCCGGTTCGATTCCTGGACGGTCGATCATTTCCTGCATGTCTTCCCCCACTCTCTACTCCCCACATTTCCTGTCTCTCTACAGCTGTCCTATAAAATAAAGGCAAAAAGGCCAAAAATGTAACTTAAAAAAAAAAAGCCTGATTAATCACAATTAACTTTTAAAATTTAAAGATTAATCTTGATCCGTAGGGTAACTGGACTTGATAGAAAGTCCAGTTGCCCTACGCATCAAGCTTTTGAATTACCATGACCTGGATGACTTAGAACCTTCACAGTCAAGGATTAATCACATTTTTAAAAATGAAACAGTTGACAACCTTAGTTTTAATTTCAATCTTAATTTGATGCAATGTTTGAACCTTTGCTGTGAGTGACTTCAGTGCTTCAGCATTCAACTCGTCACCATATACCGAATTAGCTTTGAGGCTTCTGTTATGTGGTTGGGTGACTTTTGTCATTTCCTTCTTTATTGTGTACTCTTGCTATCAACAGTGTACTATGCATGCATTTTTATATGCACGTGTTTGTAGTTTATTAGAAATTATCTCACCGTTCAGGTGTTATTTGTATTCACTGGAGAATCAAAGAAAACTACTTCAACTGAAGTAGAAATCACACTTTGATGCATTGTTTTTTGGCTTTACTTCTACCTTAAATTGAAAGAGTAAAAGATTGAAAAACTGCTGCAAACTCACTTCCCTTCACTCTGAATTCTAATCTTTCTTTATCCCTCAGCTCAAGAAGCCTTTAACTATCAGTATACTACCTTTGCTCTTTCTTTAACACCTGAGCAAACACCTCGCTCCATGTCAGCCCTCTGGTCTGCTCCTGCATGCGTGCCTTTTCATTTCATTACTCAAATGTAGCTCCAGTTATTAGCATAATGTTGGTCATTCTCAACCCCACCCAAATTCTTCAACTTTTGTTTCACAGTTAGTCTCCGTCATCCGGTGTGAGATGTTTCTCAACTTTCTGGCACTGCACCAGTTCTGCATTAAACAAACAATCAGTCAGTTTCTCACCACAACTTCTCATGGCGTTATCTGCGATTTAGTCAGCTTGGTTATTCTGTGATCTATAATTCAAATGATTTTCCGTGTTCATGTTTTCTTTTTCCAACACAGTCCCAGCTGCTGCTAAATCAGCATTTTGTTATTCCACTTTATCACTGAGAACAGCCTGAACTCCACCTTCAAGTTTTCTCTCTTGCACATAAAACTTTACCCTGGTTCATAAATGTGACACCATATGTGACAAACACACGCTGAGTTTAACAGCAAACCAGCAGCCAGGGCATACATTAGACTAGAAAGAGACATTTTATTATGTAGTGTAGACAGTACTGAGTCTCTGATGACAGATTTCTAAAAGGTTGATCCTCTGAGTTTGTGAGGCCTCACATTTTGCAGAGGGCGCCAAGAGAGAAAGGTATTGATAAGAAACAGGATTTCATAACAGGAGAATGTACAGACTGGCGGGTCAATCTGGAGGCATGTAATCCACGCGGATAAAGGCTAAACATTAACTCTGTTATATCCTGTAATGATCAAACATGAGCATGGAGGAGGAAGACAGAGCGTGGGAGCAAGGGTGGGGTGTTCAGAATGATACATAGCACATGTTTTTTTCCTGTTTCCTGCATAGCCAGCCACAAACTGAGAGCTTCAAAGAAACCCTGACAGTCAGAAATCAGGAAACTGAGATTTACAACCAAAGAAAGACAAGAGCTAGCGAGGGAGAGTTTACTTACTTTGTTATGTTACTTTCAGGTGAATACAGGTGAGTCTGGGCTTCAGATGTTGTATCCTCCCTTTTCTTCGCGTTCTTTCTTACAACACAGTGCAGATTTCACTGTTCAAGACTGCCAACATAAATAGAGCAAACACCCTTGTCTGAAATATGACTTCACCACATTCAACAGAAATAGGGAGCAAGAGAGAATGAGAGAGACAGAGAGAGAGAGAGAGATACGCCTTCAGGTCCTCTTATTTCACTCTATGACCCGCCCCCTTTTGCTCTTTCTCTGTTTCCCCACTCAAATAGTAATTCCTTATTTAGGAGAAGGACGGTAAGGAAAATGAGGACATGTGACTGGAGAGTTTGGTGTGGTCACTGAAAAGAATTCTCCAAATTTCTGCCTCCACCGCTGAAGAATGAGGCAGGATTAGGAAGGAGGGAGGAGTGATAAAATCCCAGAAAACAGTGCTTGTCTGAGGGAGTAATTAGAGAGCAGAGAAGCACATGTGGAGCAGATTATTCATTGCTTTAATTCAATCTGCTGATGTTTGCGGTTACTAAAACGTGTCTGAAACTGAAACAGGAAGTGGGGCAGCTGTGGAATGTAAGTCTCCCCCTCTTCTCTCTGCAGTTTTATGTCAAGAGGAAGCTGAAAGCGACAGGTCATGACACATCATGGCATTTTTTCCTCCTATGAAAGTACAACATGTGAATTGTGAGGCTTGTCTCTGTGTTCAGAAGCTACAGTTGCACATACAGGCGGTCTCCAAGACGACAAGACACTCCCTCCGAGACATTTCACCCCCGTTTACAGACGAGTCAGGACCTGGCTGTGCTTTGACATATCAAGATGACATCAGAGGTGATAACAATACAAGGAGTTGGCAGTGTGAGAGGCCCAACTGTCATGAATATGTAGGTGTAAGAAAGGTTAGGGCATGTTCAGCTACGTCAGATACATTCTGAGTCATTCAGCTTCAGGAGAACCAGATATTAGTCTGATGCTCAAAGAGGACGTCTGCAGGGTTAATGATTATCTTTGCCTGAGAGTGGTTTCATTGCAGAGGAGTGTTTCCTGTTCACTGCACACAAGCTGTTACTGCATGAAGGTTCAGAAAGCCATCTTTACTTCACTAACAACTCTAACTGCTTGAGTTTATTTTTGTTATCACCCCATGTTCTCGTTAATCAGCAGGCTGTGTCAAATACTTTATTCTGATTGGTCAAAACTCAGTAAAAATGGTAATGATTTTGAAATAGAAAAGGCGATGCTAGGGACAACCAGATAACACACCACCTATCAATTTTTTAACCTTTGCATTTTGAATCAGTGGGCTAAACAACATGGATGATATTAATGATAATAATAATAACCCAAATTTATATAGTTTTGGACAGTAACAAAGTAAATTTGCTTGAGTATTGTACTTAAGTACATGTTTTGAGTATCTGTACTTTACTCCATTACATTCAGAAGACAATTGTTGTACTTTTTACTCCACTACATTTCTATCAGTGCTCTAGTTACTTACTACTTTTGCTTTGAAGTCAGCTCATGCTTCTCTTTTCTGAAATCTGATCCCTCAGACAGTAAAATGTGTTTGTGTAGTTCTGTTTGTCTCAGTGGTTTAGTCGTACCTGTATATCGTGCGTCTCCACGGTTGAACGGGGAGCAAACACAGAGCTAATTTCACTCAGATCAGGCAGTTCATTTAGAGGTGGTAATGATGGCTATAATTCTCCACGTGAGCACCCATGGTCATATCTTCAGCCCGTGTTAGAGGTTTTTGAAATCAAGAATGATACTTATCGTTTGAAATGTTCTCCCTGTTTCCCACTCTGTCCAAACATACAAACATTCACTGTCCAACCTGAGAAAGCGTGTTGAGATACGTAACATTTGTTTCATTCCAGATGAACATTTCAAACTAAGTTGTCAGTGCTTGCAGAAATTTAGTTGCTGTTTTTATTCCATGGTAGAGTTTTTAGAGATTTCAAGTAATGGTTTCTAAAATAAACATAATGTAACTGAATGTACTCCTTTGTAGTCTTGACTGCCATCATGCTTTGTGATAATACAACATTTTAAAAATGTTTAAGAAGTACTTTGAATACTTAAGTATTTTTAAAACGAAGTTCTTCCGTACTTTAACTCAAGAAATAATCTGACTGAACAACTTTCACTTGTATTGGAGTAATATTTGACACGGAGTATCTATTCTTTGACTTAAGTAATGAAGCTGTGTACTTTGTCCACCACTGAATTTATATAGGGAACATCAAACTTATGATTGGTGGTCTTGGCTGGCAATCAACAGGGATTTTAAAGCACACAAGGAGCATAGCAAAAGAGACATCGACCAAATTTAAGAAAACAGACACTACCACAAACCGCAGCACAGTATGGGCCTAAAGGCAGTGTTGCAGGACTGGTTTGGTAAAAAGAAAGAGCGAAAAAACAGCAATAGGTTTTAGAGGTTATGGGGAAACAGACCTTACACAAGTGCTGCTGTTATTTTTACATATTGAGAGTGCCAGTGAAAAAACACTTGTGTTTTGACTTTACCGTCTGAATGAAAATATTAGCTGTAATGCTAATTCAATCTGCAAGTAGGCTGATAAGAATACCGTTGCCATGCTGGATATTTTTTTTTTACTTGTGTGAATATATAATTACTAAATAGATAAAATCATCTTTAGATCAAAACTTAGTGTCAGCTTTTTACTATCATTGGTTGGTAGTCAGGTAATGAGCAAGATTATTTAGACAAGACCATCTGCTTTTGTCATGTCTGACCCTGTCATGATTCTGTCTTGCGTAACCACCAGCTCACTGTTAATTATTGCTTCCTTTTATTTGGTTTATCATCAACAGTGAAATGTAGCACATAAGGAACATGAAATCAAGTCTTGACTCTTCTTCACTGCTTGTAAATATAGTGTTGATCAGAAGGAGCCTTTAGTATTGAAGATCTAGATAAGTGTCATTTTACTGTGAAAGAGAGTAGGATAAGATTTAACAAAAAATCTACTTTTGCATGTACAGGACAGAATCAGCAAAGACTACATTAACCATTTTGTCCACAGGGGGCTCCAAAATCAACACAACCTTAAAATCCCTCACATGATCTTCAAAGAGTTCTAATGTAAAAGATCAAAAGTTGTTATTTTTTGTCCAAATGAGTCAAAAGAAGATTCGGCCTATGACCGGGTTAGTCCGCAGGAGAGGTGAAGTGATGCCAGAGCCACACAAGGAGAAACTCTTCCTTATGAAATGTCTCTGAGTGGAGGTAACACAACAAGCTAGATTGTTGTGTGAAGTGGAGGAATGTTGACTTTTCCTCAGTCAGAGCTGGAGATGTAAGGAAATTATTTTTGAATGTAATGGATCCAAGTGTGATAAGCGATTACTGCTTGTCACACACAGTACCATCAAAGAGTGGGACATGGAGGTTCAAAGGATTGTGGCTGTAAAGAGCCATGGACAATTTATTTCATAACCACAGTTAATTAATAAATCTAAATCTAAAGATAAAGATAAAGCCAACAAACAGATTTTTTATTAGGGGTTATTTTTTCTCTGTGGGACCCATGTTGTTTATTGAATGTCACAAAACAATGTTATATTACTTAAGACTTAATTTATAACTTTTACTTCCTGCAAACAACAGCGGACCTATTTGATTGGACTGGTGATCATCCTTTTGGATCTCATATCTCAATTTTTTTAACCAACGGCCGAATTTTCTTTTTGAAAAAGAATGTATTTGGAACCTTTCCACTAACCCCTGCTCCTCTGCCTAACGTATTTCTGTTTGTTTTGCAGTTTCTCTTATCATATTAGTATTTCCTTTTCATGCTTTTTCATGCTTCAACCATAGGCTGTATAAAATATGGATGTAGTATCCATGACGTCACCCATCTGTTTCTGAGCACTGTTTTGAAGCCAAATCGAAAGCGTCAGCCATATTGGAAATGCGTAACTCAACCAGGCAGAGTGTGACGTAAAGAGGCAGAGTTTGAGCCTCATAGCCAACAGCTATGCTTTCACAGCCGTGAGTCAAGTCAGTCATGTCCTTATTTGGGCAAAATCTTGTAATCTTAATATCTTCTGAACCGTGGTGTTAGAAAAAAATTCACCCCCCATACAGTGTGTGCCAATAGAGAAATTAGCTACATAGACCCAAGCCGTTTTTTTGAACCAGGCTGTACACATGTTTATTAATGCTGCAAATATCGTCTTTTTCCCATTCATGTCTATGTGGTTTCCGGTGTTTCTGCAGCCAGCCTCAAGTGGATTCTCAATTAATTGCAGTTTATAGCATGGGCTTCATACTTTGAGAACGGAGGTTGCCGCTTGGCTTCAACTTTAGTCAAATTTGGTTTGTTACCTCACTGCACTCCTCTTAAAGTCACTGTTTAGTCTGTACATGTGTATGTGTACACATATGATCAGCTTAACTATAAGGCATTATGCCTTGTAAAATAATGCCTCTGAATGAAACTATCACACAGTTATGAGTTAGTAAACATCAGTCCAGCCATAACAATATTTTTCACTTTAAATTTACTACGATGATGTAATGAAAAAGCTACAATTTCTAAAACTTGTATTTAAGATTAAGATCCGAATGAATATTCTGTGAACTGGTTGACCTTGTGAGTAGTGGAGTTAGAGGGGCGTTACTTGGATGGCTGTTCATTTTCAACCAGATGACGGATAGCTGTGTGTGGGGGGAACATGGAAAAAAACACACAGCAAACATGTAAATGGTGAATTACACACAGAACAGAAATTCCACATGTAGCTGAGAACTGAGCAAGCAAGGAAACGCACCCAACTTTCTTTTTCCACTCTGGATATTTTCTTTAGACACATAGTGATAGCAGCTCACTCTTTCTGCCTCTGCATTTTTCTCACTGGAGCATAACACACCACCTCTCTTAGAGTACATGGTGTCGGCCATACCTAAAAGACATCACACCTTTTGGGGGATTTAAACTTGAAAGTGCTGCAGTTGCAGGAACTAAGACACACAGCTTGCTTTGCACCTTTTCTATTTGAGCTGTGTGTGTACAGACTTTTTCTGCACTACAGCAACATCTGGTGGCTCAGGGGGGCAGAGAGCATGTGACATCCGCTCATTTCTTCTTCTTCTTCTTCTTCTTCTTCTTCTTCTTCTTCTTCTTCTTCTTCTTCTTCTTCTTCTTCTTCTTCTTCTTCTGCACTTTAAACGGCTTAAAGCTGCATCATATTAAACTCTCAGCAAGCTGTGTCTATGTGATGCTGTGATTCTGTTCAACCAGAGGACAAACTTGGCACACACACTCATTGTCCTCTGACCTCGCCCTGAGAGCAGTTTATCACATCTATTTTATTTTCAGGTACGCCCTGCTGGGTGTTAATGACAGTACTGAGAGCTGCTAATTGAAAAAGAGCCGTGATGTCACCGGGGCGTAAAATCTGAAGCTGTTACACAGAAAAAGAAACTTAACAGATGGTGAAGAACAACAGAGCATTGAGGGGGACTGTGAGAGAGAGAAGTGATGCAGGGTTTTGTTGTTGTCAGACTCACAGCTGAATAATTCAGGTGTTACAAACCTATTTTAAGTCTAGAAGCCAAAACAATATCCGATGCACCATGAAATCTGTCTCTGTGGTTCCTGCTTCTGACTTTTTAATTAAAAGTAGAATGGGCCTTCTTTGGTTAAACAAAGACAAATCAAGCCAAATATATAGATAAAGAAATATTTTGTATGGTACATTTTAAAATGACACTGCACAGACGGTTCAGATATTCAAACACTTCCTTCTGTTATCAGCAATGTTAGCTTGGTTCCAGCGATGGCAGTGTCTGAACAGCACAGTTGGTCTGATGGTCAGCTCATCCAAAACTTTAGTCCAAACTGAATATCTCAACAATTTCTGGATGGACTGCCATCAAATTTGGTACACACTCATGTTTCTCTCAGGGAACTTTATTAACTTTGCTTTTCATCAAACTATTACATCAAATATTAAATTTGTCGAGTGAATTTGATTATGACATAAAAATCTACAAGCTAATTACATTTAGCCTCAGCTGTTCTTTGTGTTTAATGCTAATTAGCTAATGTCTTGCTAGCACATTCAGGGAATATTAACATGGTAATTAAATCTGTTAACATCAGCATGCTAGCCTTGACATTGTCTGCATTTTTTAATGCAGTTGTTAGCATGTAGCTCAAAACAACTTAGTTCCTACAGAGCTGCTCGCATAGCTGTTTGCTAGTTTTAACCATAGACTGTTTAATAAATGGATGTAGTGTCCGTGACGTCACCCATCTGTTTCTGAAGCGCTGTTTTGAGGCCAATCGTTGGCGGGAGCCATATTGCTGCTGGCGAGCAAGTGTGAGGTAAGGAGGCGGGCTTTGAGTCTCCTAGCCAACAGCTACAGTGTTCCTGCCTGTCAATCAAGTCAGCTGTGCCTCTCATTGGAAGACTCAATATCTAAATATCTTTAAAGTTGCTGCGTTAGAAAAAAATTCACCCCCCGTACAGTTTGTGCCGATGGAGAAATGAGCTATCCAGACTACACTTGTTTTTTGTACCAGGCTGTAAACATGTTTATTTCTGCTGTAAAGATCGGCTGTTTTGAATTGGTGTGTATGTGGTTTCTGATACTTCCGGAGCCAGCCTCAAGCGGATCGTTGATGAACTGCAGTTTTTAGCACTTCCACATTGGACTCATATTTTCAGACTGGAGGTTGCCGCTTGGTGATAACTTCTATAATAATATGAATGAAAGATTCAAGTATACATCCCTGTTAAGCGTCTGTCTAATGTTTTAAAAAGTTAGAAGCAACAGTAAGTAGGAAAACAATGGGATTGAACTTGGTTTGTCCTTCAGCTTGAAATGTCTTGATGCCATTATTTATTAACAGAGCATGCAGCTTCAAGGTAAACTTCGTTGTTGAAGCTTTGCCTACTTTATGATCACCAGGAGAGTCAAATCATTACATTTTAATATTTGGAAGCAAGCCGAGGATGCCGCTTCTCCTTTCAACCTTTGCTAATGCATTGCCTTCATTCATTGCATTAGGCATGTGGCTGAGCTCCTCATAATGTTTGCATATTTCTGTAATGGCTCCTGTGGCTGCATGCCAGCATGAAACTAAATGTAAAGTGATTAAGTGAGATACTGCAGATCCTTGGAAAAGGGTGTCCCCATATTGAGTAGCATGTCAGCTGAAAGGGAAATGTTATTATTTATGACTTGTCTGTACACAACAATTTATGTATATAGCATGTCCTTCCAAGGTGGGGGAACAACCGTCAGGACAAATGATAAACACAGGAGTTTTTACACTGCCTGGAGGTACATGAATGTTGTCATATTGATGCTTTGAATTTTGAACCAGTGTGCAGGATCACCTTTTTATCTAAACATTACATGCACGCAGTCTCAGATCATCTGTAGTGATTGAGCTGCGAGAGGTGTGATGATGAGATATGGGGGTGAATAAAGAACCTAGATTAAGACCTCAGGTGGTCCAGTAGTGCCTGATCCTTTTGGGACACAATACCAGTCAGCACAGCAGGAAGCATGTGCTTAAAACCCTTATGTATTCCTAACCTTATATACTTAGCGCAGTCATTCTGTGCGAGATGGCCTCTCTTTTTCTCTTCTTGAACACAAGTAAGAAAAATAATTCCTACTCATTACTGTAGCGGTTTACACCTAACACTGGACTATCTGAGTGGTGAGATAAATATCTAGTGTGTAGCCTATGGAGAAGGAAAAATCAGTTGAATTACAGGTTATTTACATGTACTGTATATTTTCTTCTTTATGAACTGTAGTTTCGTGGTTTGTCCTCTTGGGGGAGCTGTGTTTCAATAGGATGTTAACCACTGAACAGACAATTCACTCCGCTGACACTCAGCCTCTAAAGTGTGACCCCTAAATGTCCATATAAATCTTCAGCGCTCCACCTTCCCCCTCTAATAATGCTGTGAGATGAGGAGCAGCTGTACAGAAGAAAAAAACACACACTCTGCTCTGAAATGGACATGTTCAAGGTGGGGATAAGGGGTGTGTGTTTGGTGCTAATGGCGGGAATTTGTCAGTCACATTCCAGCTCATATCAAATAATTATGTCTCTATTTCTGCAAAAACGGGACTGCATGCTTAGGTTGGTGTCAAACAGCAAGTTATATTGCAGACATCCCTGCAGTGGGGGCATCTGCATGCTTCATCTCTCCGCTGCTTGACTTCATTGCACACAGCTGATGGAGGCAAACTAGAAGCTTTCTGGTGCAAAAACAAAATAAGATAAGGGATCTTGCTAATTTATGTGACCTTTGTTCATTGATCCTGGAGGCAGGGGTGTATCAGTGGGGGGATGGGTGCAGGGAAACACATTGTAAGCAAAACATCTATGGGTGACTCTTTGTTTTTGGTCGTGTATGTAGTTCAAGACTGATACGGTGCATTATTTCGGACCTACAGTATGTGAATTCTGATGATTTCTTCAGCAGTCTTCTTTGTCCTTGTATCTCTGTGCTGGCCTCTTCCAGGGTTTTAAAATGTCTCTGTTGTTAATCCACGTTATCTCCATCCATAAGAGGAATCTGGTCTGTTGACAGAAGGTTTAAACCTGCTCAGGTAGAGGAATCAGAGTCTTTACAGAGGCTGCAGGAAATAGTACAGTAATGACAGCATGGGGGGGATTACTCATAAGCATCATTCCCACAGCTCTTTAACCGCCTGCATCTACTGACTAAGGGCCTAAAAGGACTTAAGCATTAGAGCTAAATAATATCCCTGCACCTTGGTGTCTGTTACAGTAGTTTGACTTTAGAATTAATCTTCATGCAGGATTAGAAAAATAAATTCAGTATCAAATAAACCAAGTCATCCCACATCATCAACCTTTCTAAATCCTCAGGCGAGGAGTGAGGGTGGGTCATGTGATGCTACAGTAAGAGGACAGAGTCTGAGGTGTCCACTCTGAATTTATGCTGTCATGGCTTATTTGGGCTTCCAGAGGAGGATTAAGTGTTCTTAAGTGGGATTTTTTTAAGGATATATAGGGAATAGTTGCATGTACATGTGTGTTCACACACCACTCCTCATTCCTCTCAGCTGTTGAGAGATATTTTTAATTTAAGCTGTTGGATTGAGACTTTCACGTTACCAGGGGGTGATCTCTGAACTCATTGGCTGTCAATTGTCTGTTGACAGTACAGCCTTTGGAAGCAGCAGCCTGAGGCAGTATTGCATCTGTGGTTTCCGATGGAGACAGTGGTTAGGGACTTTCTATCAAGACTTCTTTGTTTTTTGATTAATGTCCCATGAGGGACGTGAAAAGTGAGATGGAGTTGTTGTTAATCTACAACACCAAAGAACAGGCTGTTAGCTGCACTTGCATGCGTCAGTTCAGTGACATTAATCCTGGCTATTTCTAAGTTATATGACTACAATAGGTTCCATGATTACATTCTGGTCAGTTACATTCTACCAGTTCTGCTCTCCGCTTTGTTACACAGCCAATGGTCCCTGAAAAGCTACTATTACTCATACTACTACTACAATCCACTCCTCCACAAACAGATCTCACATTTTTATTCAGAAACCCCCATTAGGCTACAAAAATAATAGACTTATCAGATCACTCTCAGCTTTGGGGACAGAATATTTACAGAATGGAAAAACCATGGACAGAACAACAGCTGTTCCTAGTGAAGCTGGAACTTAGGAGCTCCCCTGGATGACCTGACTAGCAGAGAAGGGGAAGAGCGGTGAGAGGACACGTAACAGGTTTGGCTTACATATTAATATACTAGTCAATGATTTTACCTGTAACTGAACCACTCTGGTATTTGGTCATTGGGTACTCATTTTTCTCTGTTGTTAGATGTTTCTGCAGTTGTTTTTTGTCACCATTAGGAAGGACTCTCCCTGGGTCTAAAACTTCCTTCCAACTTTCTGCATGACAGCTTCTGAGGGCTAAAACTACAATGCTCAGATTCTGTTGAAACAATTATTACTGCTTTATGTTTTGCACCAGTGTTTCCTGTGTTCTTAAATAGACCAAATTAGACTCATCAAACTGAAGAAGCAGAGTACAGTCTTAGGTTTTCCACCCATGCCATATAACTAACTTGACCCCAATATTGCCTCTTTTTTCCTAATTACCAGAACAGCCGCATCAGAGGCAGATTTGAGCTGAATGTGCTACAGAGTTGGCCGAGGGGTTGATGGGGGGTATTTTTGAGATACGGCCCAAATCTGACTGACACGTCGAGCACATTCCAGAATATGATTTAATCCAGGAATGGCATAACAGTCATGAGGAGATCTGAAAGTCTTGACGCTAAGAAAGTTAAAGCTTTAAAAAGATATCGTTGATGTCGTCTCTTCCATACATATTATATTTCAGGGATTACCAGTCAGGGAGAGAGGTGAATGGCATGTCAATCCAGCATCAGTTGCAGAGGGAGATAATGAGAGCTGGTGAGCTGCTGGGAGAAGATGTCTCAGTTCTTTTTTTTAAGCCTTCCCTTGATGAATTGGGGTCAGAGACAGTTTAAGAGGGAGGAGAGGGTGAGGAACAGCTTTTCTGCAGCACAGCAGAAGAACGAAGATTTCAGCTTCAGCAGCTTTGACGTACTTGAAGATGGCAGAAATGGAGCAAAGACAAAAAAAGGGGGAAAACATTGGAATTGATGTTTAATTCAAATTAGATCTAGGTGGGAAAATCAAATTGGATCTAAATGAATGTGGACTTAAAAGGTCAAAGGGATGCAGGGGGCAGAATCAAATGTGGATGTGGAGGAAGCAGTGGAAAGAAGAAGGAGCAGAGTGCGTCAGGTGGAGAGGAGCAGATGGAGAGGAAGGGCAGGCAGACTGTGCCAAGTAGGGATATCACATAAGGAGACCAAGGCACTGGCAGGGAGCAGAATGGAGACTGACACAGATGGATGGCTCGAGACATTAAGAGAGTGGAAGTGGAGCAGACTCCAGAGAGGAATAACACAATGCCAGCATCATCTTTATGAATGAATGAAGAGGCAGAGAGGGATATATAAGGAACACAGGAGAGGCATAATGAAATGATTTTTCCTCTATAGTGCTGTCTTATTACAGAGGTAGTAATGAATCAGTTGTGGAGAGTAGGTCACAGAGCAGATGAAAATTTAATGAGGATGCAAGGGTGAATGCCTGGGAATAGATTTTCAGCGTCAATCAATCTGTGGAATATAGACATATTCTTACGTGAAAAAATAACATCTGTTGTTTGTTTTCTAACTAGATCTACTCTCAACAAAGAAATTACAAATCTGGCTCATATTAATGGTTAAAAATAAATATAACTAAACTTAATAATGGTCAGATTTTTTTTAATGTACGTGATGACGCTCGAGGAACATGAATGATAACGTTTGCTGCTTGTTATGGGATTTGAATGGTTATCTGAGAGTTACTAAACATGTGAAATTGATTTGGTAAACTCAATGAGGGCCTGTGTCCACTTACAGGTTTTTTTTTTGTGCTGGCAGTGCTCAATTTCTGAGCGCCTCTCAAAGGTGCTTACTGTTGCTAGTTTAGAAAAGATTTCTCACAGCATGTCTTCCTCCTAGTTTCTTTTAATGAGTTTTTGAATTGCTCTGTGTGCTTAATTAGACCCTTAACAGAATGAGTCTGGGAGCATATTTTGTCCTTTGCTCAAATGAAGTTGATATCAAAAGCCTGGCTCTTTTCTGATTTTGATTAGACGGTGAGGAGAAAATCCAATTTATAAGCATTCCAATGTCCCAAAAATCTAATATTTTTCTTCTGTGAGTGCTGAGCACAGCAAAGAAAAACATTTGCCTAGGACGATGAGAGCTGAAAACGCTACATAAAACTTTGATATAGTGGACACAGGCCCATAGTCTGTGTTTTGAAGGGTTAAATAGCCTGAACTGATGATGGTTGCAACCATAGACTGTATAAATGATGGACGTAGTATCCATGACATCACCCATCTGTTCCTGAGCGTCCTGAAGCCAATCGACGGCGGCAATGCGGAACTCAAACAGGGATAGTGTGACGTAAAGAGGCGGAGTTTGGGCCTCATAGCCAACAGCTATGTGTTCCCGACCGGGAGTCAAGTCAGTCATGTCTTTATTTGGGCAAAAACTTGTAATCTTAATATCTTCTGAACCATCGCGTTAGAAAAAAAATCACCCCCCGTACAGTGTGTGCCGATAGAGAAATTAGCTACTTAGAGCCAAGCCGTTTTTTGAACCAGGCTGTAAACATGTTTATTAATGCGGCAAATATCGTCTTTTTCCCATTCCTGTGTATGTGGTTTTTGGTGTTTCTGCAGCCAGCCTCAAGAGGATTCTCAATGAACTGCAGTTTATAACACTTTGGCATGGGCTTCATAGTTTGAGAGTGGAGGTTGCTGCTTGGTTGCAATACACAGTGATACGTTTTTTCATTCTTTTATTTTCGTTACTCATTTCAAACACAAGCTTCAACAGCATGCTTTCTGTTATACTCGCATCAAAAAAATTATGTTGGAAAAGGTGTAGGATGATGTGAAAAACTTGTCAAGACCAATATGAGTCCAATGCAGAAGTGCTGAAAACAGCAGTTCATCGAGGATCTGCTTGAGGCTGGCTCCTGAAGTACCGGAAACCACATACACACCAATTCAAAAAAGCCGATCTTTGCAGCAGAAATAAACATGTTTACAGCCTGGTACAAAAGACAAGTGTAGTCTGGATAGCTCATTTCTTGATCGACATACACTGTACGGGGGTGAATTTTTTTTCCAACGCAGCAATTTCGAAGATATTGAGATTACGAGTCTTCCATTGAGAGGCACAGCTGACTGTGGGAACACTGTAGCTGTTGGCTAGGAGGCTCAAAGCCCGCCTCTTTACGTCACACTGGCTCGACAGCAGCAATATGACGATTGGCCTCAAAACAGCTCTTCAGAAACAGATGGGTGACGTCACGGATACTACGTCCATATTCTATACAGTCTATGGTCAAGACTTGTCCTACCCCTTTTCCATAAGCATGCTAACGTGACAGAGACATTATGTTAACACAGATTGAGGATTCTAAAGAGTGGGTTGAAAGCTAGGGAAGAGGACTGTTTAAATGTCATCTCACTTTATTCTGTAAGTAAGTGTCATTAACTAAAAGTAGCCACTTATGTTGTCTGCTTTGTGCTCAAGGCTATCCTTATCTGGCAAGTAAAATCTATAGCTAGCAAGAGTTAATAATAATAGTGATAATACATTTATTTATCTAGCACTTTTTTTAACAAAGCTACAAAGTGCTTCATAACAAAATGCAGCAATATAAAAAAAATAGCAGATAAAAGCAGTAACAGAGGGACAGATGGAAAAAACAGGACATCCAAAGACAGAAAGACAGCCATTGATTTAAAGATGGTTATGAGGGAAGATTTCAAAGAAGCTGTGGACTGTTTTAATGTTAATGGCAGACAGTTCCACAGTTTTGGGGCTCTATCTGCAAAGGCCGGTCACCTCTTGTTATAAGCTGTGATCTTTGAACATCCAGCAGACCAAGGTCAAAAGGTCTCTTAAATATTTTGGAGCAAGTCTATTTAAAGCTTTAAAAATAATCAATAAAAACTTCAAATCAGTATGATAGAAAACGGGCAAACCAATGTAAGCTGGTGAGCTCAGGAGTGATGTGTTAGTAGTACTTGTGTGTGTCTTTTAAAAATATGAGTGGCAGTGTTTTGAACCCACTGGGGTTGAGTTGTGTAGTTCTAGCCCGTTTCTATAGTATGGTAAGATTGACTTAACTTACAACTTAACTCTATCCAGTGCAGCTGATTTTGCTGGTGCATGACTTTTAAGGATTGCTCAATGTACCAGAGACACAACAACATAATAATTGAATTAAACATTTATAGATAGATTCGTCATTAAGCTAAATTAAATTTGTGAGATTCAGGTATTGTGTTCTGTTAGCTGCATGCAAAGTTTGTGAAAAACATGAGAGAGGCTCTTCTTCTTCCTGTGCATATTTTTGCAGGCCAGCAGTGTGCAGAGTTAGTGATTGAGGTTAAGAAGTATTGCTTCATGATGGATCAGAGCCGGATGAACATGAGAGGGATTTAAAATATACGTCATAATCACCACAACAGAGAATGAGTAACAACCTGAGAGTGACATCCTCTTTATTAACAGACTGCTTTTAAAAATGTATTTATTCTCCAGTTTTGGAGGGTAAAAATGTGAGCAGCTGTGTAATGAGGACAATGCATTACTGTCTACTATCAATATCCCTGAACACCTCCAACACACGTGGTTTCCGGTACTTCCGGAGCCAGCTTCAAGCGGATCCTCGATGAACTGCAGTTTTCAGCACTTCTGCATTGGACTCGTATTTTTAGACTGGAGGTTGCCGCTTGGTTTGAGCTCACAGTTTACTCACCTGCAGGATTAGGTCATTTGGGTTCTCTCTGCTCTCCAGGTAGCACAGAAGCCCTCCCCCCCCTCTCACCTTCAGTCCGTTGAGTCTCATTCTTCCTGTGGATTCCGCTAATGAAGGTGTCCTCATGTGTCAACAGTAAACGGTGCGTCAGCATTGCTGTCAAAATCACCCAACATTTAGTTGGGTTGTATTCAGAGCGTATTCTTACACTGACAATTGTTATCAGGTCAGAGTTTCTTGAAATTAGCTACATTATGTGGTATAGAGCTAACCCCATCTATAGCAGTTGATAGCCTAGCTTCTGTTCCAGTTCTCTGGCAGGTTTCTCAATAAAGGGGCCTAACTGACTAACTTCCCCTGTGTCTAATAGCTCGTTTCCACCAGGCGGTCTGGTATGGATCAGTACAGTTTCGGTAATGCGTGTGTGACGGTACGGCTCTGTAATTTGAACAGAACTGAACCGCTTGGTGGAAACGGGGCTTAATACACTTACTGTTGATTAATACCTTATAGAACCCCATTTCAGAAAAGCAAACTATCCCTTTAAGGGTTTTAATGCCCTCCAGTTTTTCTTATAAACTGTTTTTTTCTGTTTTTTTCTTTCAGAGCTATTTTAGATTTGAAAAACAACTTTAAAAGCAATTCAGAAAATGATAGCACATCAAGCACTCTAATTTATAGCAAATGGAATTGTTTTTATAACATGATTGATTGACGATATGAGGAAAGGCTGTGGTTACTTGTACTGTACTTAATCAACTGTACTTAGTGCACGAACGTGAGGGTGTGTGGGTGTTGAGTGACAGCACTGTTTATAACCACTGTATGATCTGAGCTTTTAGAAAAAACCTGATTACCTTCACTTAGTACGTAGGTATTCTGGTGTGAGTGTGGATCGCCACTGATTGCATGAATTGATTCACACATGAATGTACTTTGTATTTCTCATGACTGTTCTGTAAAACTGTCAACACTTATTTGATGAGGCTGTTTTAGACTGCATGTTATGTTCTCCCTGTGGAAGAGTAAAACACAGACAATCAGTATATCTACTATGTAAATGACAACTGTTACAGCCCTCCACATAAGTTCTAAGAGTTGTGGTGTAAAGGATTAAGTGATCATTTTACTCTGATGCATAATGCACTATCAGAACAAGCTTTGGGCTTTGTGACGCTGTGTTTCACCACTGCATTCAGTTTTGGGATGGCAACTTTACTCAAATGTTTGCGTGACACACAAAATAAAAATGTAGCAGGGTTTGAAAGTTATGAAGCAAACAGAATACAAAAATTCTGTGATTGGAGCAAAACTAACTTAATCCCTGCAAGTGTCATTTTATTGAAAAACTAAAGAACTCAAACCATATCTAAACCAAGCAGCAACCTCCGGTCTAAAAATATGAGTCCAATGCGGAAGTGTTAAAAGCTGCAGTTCATCGAGGATCCGCTTGAGGCTGGCTCTGGAAGTACTGGAAGTCACATACACATGAATGGGAAAAAAGACGATCTTTAAAGCGGAAATAAACATGTTTACAGCCTGGTACAAAACACCAGTGTAGTCTAGATAGCTCATTTCTCGATCGGCAAACACTGTAGGGGGGTGAATTTTTTTCTAACGCAGCAATTTCGAAGATAATAAAATCACGAGTCTTCCATGAGAGGCACAGCTGACTGCGGGAACACTGTAGCTGTTGGCTAGGAGGCTCAAAGCCCACTTCTTTACGTCACACTGATTAGCCTCAAAGCAGCGCTTCAGAAACAGATGGGTGACATCACGGATAATACGTTAATATTTTATACAGTCTATGATCTAAACTTTATTCTTTAGTCAAGATTAACCTGATACCTCTCCTGGAGGGAGGGAGGGAGGCAGGGAAGGGGCTAAGACATCAGGTGTTTCACTCCTTAACTATTCATGTTGTCGTTTGTCCTCACTTGTGTTACTTTGGTGATCAGCAGAAAGTCTTAAGCATCCCTTTGAAATAAAAGCTAATTGAATTAAAACAGGAAGTGAAACAAAATATTTATACCTTTTGTTGGTTAACCAAAGTATAAAACAGCTTTGTTAAGTACACATGTTGAAACTTAACACTACACCATAGTTTTTGCTCTGTAGTCCAGTCCTTGTACCACACTATTATGAGTCATCATTAGAACTACAGCCATCTTTAGCTTGTACTGACTCACCTGTTATTTAGCTCACTCTTGTAACCGCAGCACAGCAGCTTTAAGCCGAGCACAGCGTGTTTCTTACTTTCACCATGAAGGAGTCTGTACTTAAAAGTGCTCTGCTCTGACGTGCTGCTGTGGAGTGACAGCAGGAGAGATGGTGCAGTGCTGCCCCGCTCTCTGTGGTGTTTAACATCATTACTGCCCTCCTGTCACCACGGCAACGGGCCAGGCTACATCCTCAGAAAGTCTTTTGTTTAGGTATTTATTGACCCTGCGTGTGTGTGTGTGTGTTTGTGTGTGTGTGTGTGTGTGTGTGTGTGTGTGGTTTGTGTGTGTGTGCGCCCATTATATCACAGACAGCAGAGAGTCAATTCCGTCCACCTCTCATGTCAGTCAGCCCAGCTTTAATTCATTACTCTACATCCTATCAGACAATCAACTGTCCTAACACACCTCTTCATCACCTTTGTTCCTCTTCCTCTGGTCCTTCTAAGCTCAGTGCGGCCACATGACGCCTGCATTGACTGAAGGTTTAATAACACTAAAAGGTTCACCACCCCCACACACCTTCCCTGGTAGCCCTGCTCATCACTGAAATGACCTGGTCTGCTCTAATAACTTACCTGCCTGTGAGTCATGCTGAAACAACAATATGGAAAACGACAACATTTCACCATAAAAAAAAGTTATATTACTGAATAAAACCTGGTATTATGTAAAGTAAATGAGCCAAACCATGTTGGAAGTTGGAAGCGAACAGGTTAATTATCTATAATTCATCCACAAAACTCAGAGTGCATTGGTGCATCTCTCAGACGTGTATCACTTCTTGTCTGCTGAATAATAGATGATAAAGCAGGTTTTCAATCTTTGCAGCTGAAGATGATGTATTGTACTCTGCGCTCTGTGCTGTGTGAATCTAAAGTAAAAGCGTTCCTTGCAGCACCAAAACCTGCTCTATATTTCATTCTACAGTAAAAGCTCCCTGCTGTGTAAACTGCCAGTGATGCGAAGACGGAAAGTAAAGTACCTCAGGTGCAGTGATTAAGAACATATTATGTTTTATGCATACATGTTTTCATTTTCTGCATCTTAATATGAATGCTCCACATTATGAAATATTTTACTTATACCCACTTTAATGATTTGACATCTGGGGTGAGTTTGCAGGTAAACATTTTATACAACAAAAATATGATGAGCTTTTGGTGAATGTAACAAGCTTTGACTGTATGAAACAGAAACATAGCTCCATATACAGTTTACATGTGAATGCATCAGTAAACATATTTCATATCATGCATTTAAATGTACTTTACAATTGATACTCTCACAGATTTTTTGCTGAGAGTACCAATACTCTTCCTTCTTTTGCTAAAACTAATATGTGTAAACTTGTATTCTTTATCTTAGCAGTATTATCAATGCAGGACTGTTACTTGTAACTTTTTCTTCTGGGAGGGGGTTAGGATTAAAAATGTAGCTACTTTGGCTCTTCTACAGTTGTGTCATTCCTTATAGGTCTCTTTTCACTCACCTCTCTGTCTCACCTTATGTCCCGCCAACAGCCACTGCTACTTATTTTCTAACTGTCTTCCAATATATCGCTACAGACTCTTCTAGCAGTGAGTTGAGTGGTTGGAGCCGATAGGGGCCAGGTGGTAGAGTAGGTAGTATCGGTGTTGTCACTACCTGGAGCTTGCATGTATGGAGCCTGGGTCCGTTGAATGTGGCAATACTGAATGGGTTGGGACATCAATCACTGTATGGTACGGGGCCTGCACTGCGTCCTGCCGAACGAACCTCCAGCGCATCGTGAGAACAGCTGAGAAGATTGTTGGTGCCTCTCTCCCCTCCCTCCATGACATTTACTCTTCCCGCCTCATCTGAAAAGCCCTGCGCATAGCAGGCGACCCCTCCCACCCTTCT
The DNA here is from genome assembly GCF_009762535.1 of Notolabrus celidotus. NCBI lineage: Eukaryota > Metazoa > Chordata > Actinopteri > Labriformes > Labridae > Notolabrus > Notolabrus celidotus. The sequence continues at coordinate 14,617,548 of NC_048276.1, forward strand.
CACAGCCTCTTCAGCTGCCATCAGGAAGGAGATTACGCAGTCTCTGGGCCAGAACCAGCAGACTGAGGGACAGATTTATCCACCAGGCAGTCAGGATTCTGAACTCTCTCCCTGTTTTGCCCCCTCTTCTCATAGTGCCCCCTTCAGAGACTTAACCCAGTCACTGGTCGTCCCCCCCCCCCCCCCCAAATCAACGCTGAGGTCTGTCATCCTCAGAACTGAAAACGCACATACTCACTTTGTTTTCAAATTGCACTATAGCAAAGTTTTTGCACTGTTTTAAACTGTATTTTATTATTTTTATTAGCTTACTTCTTATCTTTTTCAAGCTTTCCTATGTTTATCTGTTGTTGTCGTTGCTAGGGTCTGAGAGAGAAACGTAATATCAAATCCTCAGTATGTCTGGTGCATACTGCAGTTTTTGACAATAAAGAAGACTTTGAACTTTTGAACTTTTAAATTGGGGTGTTCTGCTAGTGGATATGATGGACAGCAGGAGCTGGCATGGAGGCAGGTTGCTCTTGGACGCCAGAGCTGACCGTTTAGCCTCTCCGAGGTGTCGTGGGCCTAACTAAATGAAACATCAGTGAAGGGAGGAGCCACTTGATAACCCCAGTGATGTGCTCGCTCTCGCTGCCCATCTGCCCAACTATCTCAGGCTTTGGGGGAAATCAGGAGTCATGGGGTAGGATACTTAATTTATCAGTAAAGGGAACAGTGGAAAAAAAAAGTGAAAGATCAGAGCATTCTTACAACTGGTTAGTAAATCATGAAGTGTAACAGGTGTACAGTTTTCAGAGACAAGAACTCACCTTTACAGCTGTTGAATATATTCTTCTACAGTACATAGTAATGAAGTAGCCTAGTTTTATAAATGTCAGGTCAAAATTATGCATTTTTTGTGGAATATTTCTGTTTTTACTGTAAATGCATATTGATTCCAAACATCAGTCTCATGAACTTCTTATAATTGGCATGGGCCCTGAAAAAACACAATCAGTTGACCTCTACTTTCTTCTCACACAGAGGTGTTGATGTAATGGCAGTAGTGAAACAGTGATACCATTTTTCAAACAATACAAACCTCCAAACATGCTATAGTTTCAGCCTTGTTGAACACAACACAGCCAAACTCACTGTTTGCATAATAATTTATTCACATATTTTTTCACATACTATATATTATTATTGCTGCAGTTCTGGAGCCTCTCAGGTTTTCTCTTTCAATACTCCCAAGGGGATTCTATGTTCATATATTTTCATCTTCATGCATGCTAAGTATTACATTTCACAGGAGCAGGATGCAAATAAATAAAACAGTCTCTTTTTAAGTTACATGTCGTAATCTACCCATTCTATTAATGCATCAGTAACATGCCTTTTTCAAAGTCCCTATAGGGGGGGACTCTTTCCAAACATATAGTCTTCTTGGAGGATAAAGGCTTAACAAAGAGCACATTAATAATACATATTGTTAAAGCTTGCAATCTATGATTAATCTTCATTACCACCCAAACCCCTGTTCATGTGAAGCCCATCTACACCGCATAGGGAAAAGGCTAAGTGTAGTCATAACATTTCATCTATGTACAGTAACTCTGAAATATGGCACCAAATCTGCTTGTGAAAAAAAGCTTGAGGTTACAGGTTAAAATATATGTGACTACCATACTTTTCCTGTTTATTTGGAAAGAAATCTTCATATAACTCTTTAGCCCCTTAGACAGTGATCACACCTTGCAACCCAAAGTGGAAACACTGGCACACTTTCCTTTGTCTGAGAGTAAACAGCATGCCTCACAGGCACTGGGAGCATTGCGGTGCATAACACAGTGTTGGAAAGAAAATCTAACTAATCTTCAGCGCACCATGTGTCTCATTTTGAACAATGCTCCCGGCAATGTCAGTCTTTACTCTGACTGGCACCTAATGCACCTAAGAATAAGAAGAAAGGTGACAATTTTTCAGAGAGCCTGACGACAAACACTGTGTTCCAGTTACTGTTGAAAGTTTTAGTGCTGTGGGTTTATGTTTGACTTTGTGTAAGTTTGAAAAAGGTGCTTATTTGTCCGCTGAGTGACTTTACTCAAAGCTTATGGACAACGAGAAATAACATTATCTTTCTCTCGTAGCTCAGATTAGCTTAGCATTCAATTTTCTGACTCAAGTCAGAGATTGGCTTTTTTTCCCCTCACATGCGTATGCATGCACACGCTTAAGCTCTTGCATATGCACATAATTGGAAAATAAGGGGATTACTTCTGACCTACAGCAAAGGCAAATAATGGAAAACGTCAGTTAATTCAACCTCAGACTATCTTTACAGTATTTTTTTTTATATTTTTAGAAATTGCTCAGTTCTTGGGTTCTTTAAAGGCAGCTAGTGTCACGTTGGCAGAGCAGGGCTCTGCATTGTGAAAGCTTCAGGTGTAAGCTTTGTTACAGCAACACAGTTGCCTCTGTAGGAAGGTGATTCTTGTCTCTTGAAGTGTCAAAGTCTACATGGTGAGTTGATGCTACACAGAGTCTGTCTGTGCTCCTGAATAATAATGCAGTGGTGAGTTTTGTGCCCTAATGATCGGGGGTCCTGGGCCGTGGAAAGGCTCTTCTCCAAAATGCTAAAGGTCCTCGAGCCCCCAGGCAGAGGAGCCTCTGTCAGACGTAGGCCGACTCACTGGACTGGGTCCTGCCCAGGTTTGGGGCCTGGGACAGGTGTGAAACATCCTTCTTGCGCACTTCACAGATAGACTTCCGGCGTGCCTGCACCCCTCGGATGGCCGTCTTTATCTTCCTCCAGCCGAGGTGGTTGAGCTCAGCCAGGTTAAGTAACACACATATTCCGCTCACTGCAAACATAAAGACCAGAAACACGGTCTTTTCTGTAGGGCGGGATACGTAACACTCCACCTCCTTCACACACGGGTAACGATCACACTCAAACATCCCCGGCACGTTGAAGCCATACAGAAAGTATTGGCCAGCCAGGAAGCCAATCTCCAGGGCATTCCGGAACACCACCTGAATGACGTAGAAGCGTGAGATGCCCTCCTGCCGTCGCACCTTGGAGCTCTTCTGAGAGGGAGGGAGTCCTCGAGGTCCATTGGGGATCTCTTTCACCTCCAGGCAGTCGTGGTCTTCCTTGCTGCTGTCGGGATGCACCAGGATGCCATTGATGTTTCGGGAGTGAAGCTTGCGTGCATGGTGGTCATGATGGCGACCGTGGTGACCATGACTGTGGTGATCCATGTAAGGATGCAGGAGGGAGTAGCTCCGGTCCCGTGCTTTCGCTGACTGGTGGACAGAATATGTGATGAAGCACAGGCTGGGCGTGCACACCAGGATGATCTGAAAGACCCAGTAGCGAATGTGCGAGATGGGGAAGGCTTTGTCGTAACAAGCCTGGTTGCAGCCGGGCTGCATGGTGTTGCAGATGAACATGATTTGCTCATCCTCGTACACCTTCTCACCCACTATGCCGACTATTAGGATGCGGAAAATGACCACCACTGTCAGCAGGATCCTGCAGAGAGACAGAAGGAGAAGGAAAGGGCAGGATAGGGGGGTGGGGGTGAAAATGGAGACAGACAATGCATGTTAATGAGGAGCAAATGTGCAGAGATATAGAAAATATGTTGGTTTGATTCTGACAACTTAAGTTTCAGTGGTTGGATTCTGATTTTTTGGTGTTTTTCTTGTCACCTTAAACTCTGTACAGGATCTTTTGATGGATGCACGTTTTTGCCTATGTGTGTATGAGTATGTCCTTGCATGACTGTGTGCGTGCGTGTGTGTGTGTGTGTGTGTGCTGGTGTATCACTCAGCTGCAGTGACAAACAACCCTATAGGAGGTTGGAGTTGTGCCCTAGATAGAAGGCACACATGAACTCACTGATCATCCGAGACTAAAACAGGTGATTTCACACTCATCTTCACTACTGAGCTGAAATGGAACAAGACAGACATCAGGGTGTGTGACTGCAAATACATACTGAAACAGTTTTTTCTGTATCTTGTCTAATTTGTTACTTCATATTCCTGCTGTCCTGCAGATAAGCACCTTATGTGTCACCTGTCTCAGTTGCAGAGCTTTAAAAAGGTGCATCAATCATGCTCATTCATCACTTTTGTCAAAGCTGTCAAAACTAAACCCACTCCTGTTCACTGTGAAAGTAAAATTGATTACATGCAAGTCAGAGCTGAACCATACAGGTAGTATTTTCTTCAAAAATGATGGGATATCCCACTGAGCGTCATTAGTGCAATGCTGCAGTTAGAGGCAGTAAGTGTCCAGGGGCCAGATGAGGATCTGGAGAATAGTGTGGCTGCTTTTTAAGGCATCTGAGAGACTGCTGTTCTGTTATCTTCTGGTGTCGATCCAGCATGGGCACTGCGGAGGAGGACTGGGGGCTTTAAGGGCTGCACTGTCAGCTCTTTCTAATGAGCAAAGAGAGCCTGCACATCATGGGGCTCCCTGCTATTTATGCCACAATGCAGAGGATGTGCATGCTCCCCACGTGGACGAGCCAATTACTTAAAACCCACTTGCCCAAGCACAGGAGGGCCACCCGGGGACAGAGATAGATGGGAGTTGGCCCCAGATGCATTAGAGCGACCCGGGTAGATGGCAGCTGTGTTTGACAGCAGCTGTTATTTCAGGTGATGTCAGGTAATATCTGTGCATTTAATATGCACATGAAAATTTGGTCTTTGTTCTGTTGTTTTTATCTACATGTCAACCGAGGCTCCATGGTGTATCTTTTAATGAGGGCTCAAAAATGCCCACAGCCGCCTTCCATGGTGAGTTACCACAGCAACCAGCAGATTAGTGAAAGGTGAGAGAAGAGGGGTGCCGACACTGAGATATGTTGGAGAACATTTAGAGAAATGTCTGAAAAGTTCAATCTTTTTCTTGGGGGAGTTATATAAAAAAAAATCTCTGAGCAAGGCCATGACGGAGACAGGTCGGGAACAAGAAGTGGCAGACAGGGGATGATAAGAAGTGTAGCACAGGGATGTATGTTAGCATGAAACAGACTTAAAATAGAGCAGTGAGCCGCTGCAGGACTGTTCCTGCTCCACCTGTGAGTAAAAGCCCGTGTGTGTGTGTGTGTGTGTGTGTGTGGTATTTGTGTGTTTGTGAGAGAGACAGACACGAGAACTCAGAGACAAAGAGGGAAAGTCAGCCATCTGTGTGACTTGTGCAAAATGGCAAACATGTCCGGCCATCAGGGCTTGGAGCAGCTGTGAGCGCATACGCTACACTGGCTTTCAGTATGTTTGGAAATGAATTGAATGGAGCTTCTCTGCACCTTTGCTCTTCCTGTATTTAATGCAGGTTGTGTCTTTTAATTTGAACAAAGAAATTCCTAAGGTTTCTTTGATGTGAGCTGAGTTGATCTGCCTTCACTGATGGCTTGACAGCTTTGGATTCGACCTGAGGGCTGATATTGATGGTTCTCCACACCACAGAGAGACGTTTGATGCATACTGCTCACTGAGCTGGAAATCTGTGGATGACACTATTCATTTAAATGCTAATATTTGCCTAAATAATATAGGAAATATGAAAATAGCTCATATTGAGAGTCAGAGCGAGAATATGCAGCTGTGAAAGAGATTCATAACATAGCGCATAGAATGTTCACTGTCTGTGCAAGATTTGCTTCATCTCATGCTACTGATAAGAACTAGGCTGTTAAAGCATAAGCTAAATGTCACTAAGTCTGCCCGGTAACCAAATCTCCATATTGTGTCACAAGCTTACAGACCGTAGGTCTTTCACAGCTGTACATTTTCACAGAAGTGTACTTAATATTTTATCAGTAAATGCTGTACAAAACATCTACAGAGTGAATATACATTCCCATCTATAATCATGTTTGCAAATGACAGCAAACAGACATGTATTTATGTTCTGTGCTGACCTCTGACCTTCTCCTTTGAGGATGTTTATCTGAGATTTGAACATACCTTACACATAAGGTGTAAAAGAATCATTTGTGAAGCAGCATGCCATTCAGGTTAATTTCCCAAATATTTGAAAGCATCAATATTCATTTTGTTTTTCTTTTTTTCTGATTGTATAGGCATTTATTGTTGTCTTTGTTTAGTACATTAAACACTGTACCAGCATTACATACATGTATTTTTTTTTACTTCTAACCTAGTCAGCTTTAAGTTTGACCTATTACTTTGTCCATTTATTACTGCTACAAGGAACCATAGAATACAAGGCAAATGGCACTAGTGTCTGTAAACATCCACTCACATCCACATCACTGAAATAGGTAATATTGTGAATTACAGTATCATATTGTGGGTTCTATAAAGTGCTTACAATGCCCAACAGTAAAGTAGATACATACATAAACAAAACTATAATGCTGTCTACTCACAGATCAAGTGATCTTATCAACATTGATAGTCATAGAATTACAGTTTTTAAACATATTCAAAATGTTTTATTCCGACATCAGTAGTTTGAACTGCTCTTCATAGCTTCTGTTTTCATAATTTTAAAAAACATTATGTCATTGTGAGAAATCGTGGGCAGAATAATAGGACTCTGACTCAAATCAGATCATGAGTCCTGATTTTCAGGACTCGTGACTGGACTTAAACTCGAGCACTGATAACTGGGACTTTGACTGAGACTAAGGCATTTACTGCATTAAAAGTGGGAGGATGGAGAGGAGGACTCTTACTTAATTATTGATAAAGACTATGTTATTGTGTTTGTTAGTCTTTATTGGAAAAAGGCTCTGTATGTGGTCACATGTTATCATGTTCAGCAGTAGCTCCTGCCTGGAGATTCTTAAAGAGTTTCCACAAATTGTGCACTTTGGTTGCAAACATGTTTCAGTAATACAAGCAAGAGCAATGCAACATGTACAATATGTTAAACAAACATGGAGAAGAAGACGGGAAACTTTAAAAGACATCTGTCCAGGATGAACCCTGCTTGTATTTCTGAGTTTATTTGACACCTGTAGATCTCACTGCAGCAGATTTAATGAGTGCATCTTTCTATTAGGACTGCAACGCTAAGCTGTAACCTGGTTGATCATTTGAATCCCTGAAACACCAACTGCATCAGTATCAGTATCAGAATCTAATGTTTTCAAAACATCCAAAAGGTCCCACACGTTAGGTCGTACAGTGAAGACTATGGCGTGAAACAGTGGTCTTTCTTATAATGAAAATAATACCAATAACAGGGATTCAATTCGTATACTTTGACAAAATTATTATTCTAAAGACTATACAGTCAAAATGTCCATGTATGAGTGATTGAGGACTATGTGACTGCAGCATGATGAGCATTTCTTCTGGGGATATGAGGGATAGAGACAAAGGGAAACCCTCTTATGTCTGCAGCACAACTTGACTGCAGTGTTCTCAGTGCAGCTTTTTTCACCTCCACAGGAAGGACTGTCGAACTTACTTATGGACTTTTCCTCACATAGGAAACTTTGCAAAGCACCGTATTGCAGATATTCAGTCATTCAGTCATTACTTGTTTGTCAGGCAGTTTTATATCATTAAAAAATTTAAGACATTGCAAGTATTGAGTGTTGTTCAGTGGGTGTGTGTGTGTGTGTGTGTGTGTGTGTGTGTGTGTGTGTGTGTGTGTGTGTGTGTGTGTGTGTGTGTGTGTGTGTGTGTGTGTACGTGTACTCTACTGCCGGATAACAGGATAATCAGCACGGGGCAGATTGCTGCATTAGCAGAAAGCGGTGGACGAAGGTTATCTGCAAACATCAGTGTTTTAAGTCCTGCAGAGTAACGAGCCAATACTGAGCGTCAGAGCAGATTGGAGCAGGACAGCCCCTCGGCCTGAACCTGCAGAATATTCAATAACCAACATTAATGATGAAAAGGGTTTTAACATTTTTAGTAACTCAACCCCTGAGGGCAGAATACAAAAATAAGGCCGCTTGCTGAGACTATTAAAAGAGGCAGGCACGACATTGTCACTCACATGGTTACTTTACCTAAAAGTTCCTTAAATTATTTCCTACATCTGCCATCACACATCAGCTCATTTCGCAGTCTTCTGTGCGAAGGTTTTTTTTTTTCTATCAGCACTAATTTATATATCTTTGAATACTTTATAAATACCCAACATGCAGTCTGCAAGAAAGACACAAGATAATTCATGTGTTTTCTGTTAAAGTTTGTCTACTCTCTTTATTAAATTTCATGTTCTTTGACTGACAGCTGGTATTTTCCATTAAGTCCAAGCACCTACAGCGCTCATACACAAGCATATTAGGATGTAAGGAGGAGGAAGAGTGTAGAAGGACTTTATTCACTTGCTATACAACTCTACAAACTGATCCTCATCAACCTGATTGACCTGTAAGGTTGTGTGTGAAGTGTAATGGTGGCTGCTCTTTGGCTGGTGTGTCGGCTGGACATGCAAGCTCTGTCTCTCCCAGAGGCTTTAACACACACGTGCACTTAAACAAACACACATATATACACACACACGCACATTCATTCATACAGCAGCTGCTGCTGCCGTCCTCAAGGGACAGCAATTGCCCCAAGTGCAGCAGCAGATGGATTTACACACACTTTGCCCTCACAGACATACACACACACACGCACACACACATACGCTTAATTTAAATGACTTTACTGTATATTAGTCAGGAGAAACATATGAAGTTGTATATCAGTGTGTAGAGGTACACAATCAGGCCTGTGGAAGGTTGGTTAAGTGGAGTATTATCAGTGCAGGGTAAAAATATTCTTCCCGCCCGTGTGCTCTCAATAATAAGCTCCACTGATTGCTGATGGCAGCATGTAATGAATAAAGACCTCAGCAGGCAGAGAAATTAGGCAGCATAATTATCAGAGTGCAGACATTTCTTCCACTGTTCCTCTCTCAAACTGTTTTAATAGTTTTAAGTCACGCCCACACATCAGGCAGACGTGCATGACTGCCTGAGGTGCCACTAAGAGTCGGTGTGACGAATGCGTTAATTTTAAGCCAAACTTGTGAGCACTCAGCTGTGGTGGTTCATCTACTCCTTTCTCTTCTATCTTTAAATACCTGTGAGTCATTTCAAATGAGAGTTTGAAAATAAACAATTTTTAATATATTCATCTACCACATGTGTGATATAAATATCATAATATAAAAGTATTTTCCTCCTGTGTTATTTCCACACATTCAAGAAATGGAATCATCTTACTGTCTTATTCAGCAGCTCTGAGGGAAATAGCTTCAAGCTGTTTTTCAGGAATGAAGGAGGAAACAAAGAAAATTAACTGCAGGAACTCTGCAGGTAACTGCATCAATTATATCTCATCTGAAATGCATCTTAAGTTATGATTATACCTTCAGATTAGAATAACAGAAAATGCTTAATGCGGAAATCTTAAGATGCAAATGTGATACGGTATGTTTCTGGAGCAAAACTCATTTGTAAAACAAATGAATGAAACAATAAACGCCCACAGTGTTTGGAGGATATCTTGTTTAATAAAAGTCCTCATATGACTTATTTGTGAACTCAGTGTACAGTCTAACCATGTGTGATGATGATATAAGATAAACCAGATGCAGCACTTCTTCAACACATTTGTACTGATGCTATCTAAAATGACCCGTTCATCTATAAACGATGCTTTAATTTAAGTTTCAGCTAAGAGCAGCAAACATTATGCAAAAGTATGTCTCTAAAACAACTTGTACTTTCAAACATAAAAATTAACTGGTGTCAGCATTTCTCCTTCTGGTTACTAACCAGCACATTTTGCTGATCGAGTCAATGCACATTAATATTTCAGATAACTTCACAATCAAATAATTTGTATCCAGTATTTGGGGCAGTGTCAGGATTTGTATGATCATCAGAAATACAAAAATAAAAGCAGAGGATGGATTTTGATTTAGCAGACATTGACTAAATGTAGCTTCAGAAGGGTTCTGCACAGGGCCACACACTTTGTGTGTATTAATCAATCTGAACGTGTTAAGGCTGGAGTTACTGCACTTTTCTTGAGCTTTTGATGCAGAACTCAGCTTCACCTCAGAGAAAATAGTTCAATACAAAAACTCAAAAACCAAGTAAGTGATTTTCTCTTATTCACCTCTTTCTTGTGGAATGTCCACATAAACAACTCATTTTCAAGATATTACAAGACAAAAAATGAGGCCAGAATTGCTCGTAATTTCTGCCGATGAATGAACCCTCCTGTTATGTTCCGGGTCATATTGACCCATTTCAGAGTTAAAAAGATAAAAATGTTAAAAGTTTTTTTTCTTATTATGAAACTTCTTCTGCTTGGCTTAATTAGCGTAATCAACGTATACAGTAAAATTGGTTCATGTAACATATTTGCAACTCCCCCCTGCATGTTTATATTACATAGATACTGTTTGTGGGTCAACTTGACCCGACAGTCAAAGTGGAGGCTAAAAGGAGTCAGAAGCGTCAAATACTAGATGTTTTTTTTGCAACTGTGTGACAAATTTCACCCCAATCACAAACACACACGTGAAAAACGTGTGAGTTATCCTCATTGAACCATGATCTGTGAGAATTAAAGAACACCAGCACTCAATATTGATTCAAGATAAGATAAGAGATAAATTTCCCTGTTGTGGGATGAATAAAGGATTATCTTAAGTGTTAAAGCAGCAAAGTAGATCTTTAATTGTTAGTAATGGAGTTAATAATAAGATTTTAAAAAATTGTATTGGGATTTTTTGGGGTTCTGACAATTTTGGATAATTAAATATGCCCCGGGTCAAGTTGACCCAGGAACGTTATTGCTGTTCCTGAGAAATGAACATAACAGGAAGGTTAAGAAAAATGTTCTTGTTAAGTTTCTTGAATTAAGGCATTCATTCATTTTAGTTATATTTAACATGTTTGAAAGAGAAACTCTCTTTACTTACAAGTTCAAGCCCAAATCAATTTGTTTCAGCTCTGAGATGAAACATTAACTCAAAAATCACTGTATACCTAAAAGTAAGTATATGCTAAGTATGCCTGGCAGTTTGTCTTTTGAAAAGCAAAGGTGCAGGTAATCATATTATGTAATTTCATCAAGCCTTTCAGTGCTGTCTGCAGGATAAAAATGACTAACGTAACAGTCTGTGTTTTATATCCCCTGGTGTTGTGTCATGATTTATTAACTTGTTTACAGGTCATGTGATGCAGTCTTTTAAGACTTGTTGTTAACATGGTGTGGAGTGAATCTGATGCAAAACTGCACTAAAACACATACAGTACACTTTTAAGATCATTTCATAATCAAATAATGTATGTGTTTAATATAAGGTTTTTCACATTTTTTGATTGCTTCAGCTCCTCCGTCATAATGGTCAGTGACTCGGCTGACTGGGCATTGCCCCACTTGGCCGGCCAATGATGCAAGATTCAAGGATGTAGAAAGAAATGTGAACTGATGTGTACATGAAATGTTTACAGTTGGTTTTGCTCTGAATGAAGTGTCTCAAAATGTGTTTTCTACAACAGAATTAAAGTACATATAGCAGTACAGTTACTCTTTTCGTATAACTTTACTGTAACTAAAGGGCAGGGTCTAATGTCAATTCATTAAGTTGACACGGTGAAAGGTCACCTTACTGTGACTATAAACATGCGGGGACATTTGAGCTTAAGTGTATGTCTGTGTTGTGTTGTAAATCCAATATTCACTCAACTTTTAGCTCTGGGGGAAATGAAGGCTCTCTGGCAGCTAGCTGCATAATCATGCTAGGCGCTAATATTGTCTGTCTGCTGTTTGCTGCTGTGTACGAAGCGTAAAGAACTGCTGCCTGCTCGAGGAGTGAATCAAGAAAGTCACAACGTTTTTTGTCTAAAAATATGAGTCCAATGTGGAAGTGCTAAAAACTGCAGTTCATTGAGAATCCGCTTGAGGCTGGCTCCGGAAGTACCGGAAACCACATACACACCAATTCAAAAAAGCCGATCTTTACAGCAGAAATAAACATGTGTACAGCCTGGTACAAAAGACGAGTGTAGTCTGGATAGCTCATTTCTCGATCGGTACACACTGTACGGGGAGTGAATTTCTTTCTAACGCAGCAATTTCGAAGATATTGAGATTACGAGTCTTCCAATGGCAGGCACAGCTGACTTGATTGACAGGCAGGAACACTGTAGCTGTTGGCTTGGCGGCTCCAAGCCCGCCTCTTTAGGTCACATTCGCTTGACAGCAGCTACATGGCTGTCGCCGCCGATTGCCCTCAAAACAGCGCTTCATTAACAGATGGGTGACGTCACGGATACTACACCCATATTTCTATGGTTGGGACCTTACAACATAATGTGTCAATATAGAATTGATTTGGAGTACAACATCAATGACAATGTAATATACTAAAAAAAAAGATATGCACCCTTACTCTGTCTTTTTTTTCCACTGATGTATTTCCAGTTTAATATATCCCTATTAAAACACATGCATTTGAGTCTCTTATTCGTGAGTCGGTGTTCCATGAGCTAAATTTACCAACTAGGCATTTCAACAGGCCCAAATATCCTCAAAAATATAGCCTGTGTGCTTTGTTTCACTAAATATTCTTACATAAAAAAAAAAATGGTATGTTCATTTTATTGCTACACAAGTTTTAATTTATACTTGCATCTATTTGGTAACTGCCTTAAGGATCCTGAGAAACAGTGAGAAGTATACCCTCATTTAAAAACAACATACATAGACTGCAGGGACATCAAACTGATCCAACTTCTACAAATCTAAGAGTTTAGGTAACATAAAAAACTCCTTGAAGGCCAAGAAAAGTTATTCTGTCCCATCCTAATTAAAGAATTGTAACACACATGGGACAATCATTTTAGTAAAGGACATTACAGCGGTGTATGGGGGAACATTACACCGCTAGTAAAGCACACACACATTCACCATCGATGTGTTGCTGAGATGAATAATAGCCTGTGCGGGATGAAAGCTGAGCTCAGCTTTACTGGCAAAATCCCCCTCGAACAGAATAATCAATAGCATTCAACATCAGGGATTGCTGCACAAATAAACTAATGACAACTCTGGATGTGCAGAAAAATGGTTTAATTTGAAAGTCCCGCTCCCTGCCGCTGGATGATGGATTACTAATCCTGTCAAACGCTGAAGTATTGCTTCCATTGTTTGCTTTGCAACACAATCTTCCCAGACTGTATAGATTTTACCCAGGGAGCTATTATTAATGATACATGAAATATACTCTGCTTTATACCAGACAGCATGATGCCCTCAATTGAAAACTGAGTGTTCCCACTTCTCAAATTATTTTGGGAGAGGTAGAGCGCCCTTCTCAAAGTAGGGTAACTCTTTCCTTTGGATGTCCTGACCCATTTAGACGAAGAGGAGAGAGAACGCTGTTATGTTCACCAAAACTACAGGAGGGAACTTTGGGCAAAGAGGCAGACCCCCATGCTGTTTGTATTTTACTTTTAGGACCAAAAGACAAGGATATAGACATATATAGTTTCATCAAACCTTTTGGAGCTGTCTTTTTGCAGGTCTTTAACCTACGTACAGAGCTACACAGCAACGCAGTATTCTTTAAACCACCCTATCCATTACATTAAACGGCTTGCCAAATATGCATACAATTTTAATGAATTACTTGACATGAGTATCAACGTACAACAAGGGCTTCATAACATTTATTAAGATTTTATGAAGTATTTGTAATGCTCAAGTGGGGAGTGATGGATGATGAATAATAGATAGTTGAAGTCTTTTAGGCAGGAATAAACATAAGTGGATGTAAAAATTTACCAAAGAGTGCACACATCAAACATTAACAAAGCCCTGTTCTCTATAATGACTGTTGTAATTAAAATGTTACTTAAAGTGTAATACAATATGAATGATGCGATTATTCTCTTTAACAACACAGAGGTTCTGCCTTTTATTGCAGGTGTTGTGTATTCAGCCAAATCTGCATTGCTGTGTTTGCTGAGATGTTGAATATTTCATGTAATTTCTCTCCGGATTTGCATCGTCCTCACCTTTAACGAGCTGCACACTAAGAGCATTACATTCAGATAAATGTTTATTTTTGGAAATCCTCATTAATACAGAAGACACAGATTGAGGTTTTGTGGGTGAATCTGTGTGTGTGCAGACAGTTTTCTCAGCAGCAGGGTCAGTCTGCAGCACCAGAGGAAGGAGCTCTGACACAGATTCTCAGCACTGAACCTCTGCAGAGGGAAAACTTCTTTTCCTTCCTTCGTCTTTTAGTCCACCCCCTCACTCCCCCCTTTCTTTCTGTACCCTTTTTGTTCTGCCTCTATGCTTCACATCCTCTCCCCTCTATCCTTCCATCCGGCAACCTTTATTATTTTATCTCCCTTAGATCACTCCAGTCTTCCATTATCTCTGCCTTTTTTTTTTTTTGCGCTCTACTTGTCTTTGGTGCTGACCTCACTACAGCATTGCAGTGCAGGGGAAGATGCATCAAAACACTTTCTTTCTTTCTTTCTTTCTTCCTCCTTCCTACCTGCAAGGTGGATAACTCAAACCCAAAGGCTTCATACTCTCACAGATGAATGCATTGCGTTTCCTTTTACAAGTCATCAAACACCCACACCTGTGCTCTGCAAAACACCTGAGCACCACATGTGTGTGAGAAAAATGTGCAGCTGTAGCTGTTGTCTAAAGTTATACCGTATGATAAAGTTGATACATCTCATAAAGAATAGGAAGAGTAAAAGTCTGTTGGTGTTCAAATTATTTAGGAAAGCATGATAAGTTAAATGAAAAATGTATCTTAAGAAACTATCCAAATCTTTCTTAAAAAAAAAGACATCTTGCAAAAATGCAATTGTCTACCATGGCTGGCACAGCTAATACTCATAACAGCATGACCTTAAGTGCTAGACAAATGCCCTCCTTATTCAATTATTTGCAGCGTTGTGTGGACAAATCTGTTTTTGGCAGATCGGCACAGTACACAAGCAGTTGTTTGTCTAACTGGAATAAACATGCCTCATTTGCATGAGTATGTGTCTCACCAAGGTGTTTCAATTCCTGTCTGATAAGTATGAATAAAAAAGGATAAAGTGAACGAAAATAAAGAGTAAAATAAAAGATACAGTATTTAATTCCAAAACAAGACCTTGCCCTTTGTAAGTGATTCTACTGGAAAAGCGTCAGACCCATCAAAAAAATCTCTGTTCAACCATGTTGCATAAGTTTCAAAAGTGTCTGTGTTTTTTTTCTTTTTTGGCTTAAGTTAAGTATTTTAGAATTCATAAGTCTGATGTGCATAAAAGCGTAAGATATACAAGACAACAGCAAACATTATCAAGGCTGCTGCAATATAGTTTCCATAAACACACCAGTGTATCGTCAGCATATTAACGCAAAAATGGTCCAATGGTTTTACTAACAAAAACAGATAGAGATTCTGCTCATCAGTAGTTAATGCACAGCCAGTCAACACACTGACTCTGCAAAGAAACAACTGTGGGCAAAGCTGACCCCAACACATATATAAGAGAACACTCCACAACAGATTTTGTTCATACTACCAAAAAAATAAGGTTGTCTTGAATGTTTCACTCGTTATTTCATTACCTGTGTGCAGGTTACCTCTGCCCATCAAGAGCAGAAATGTAATTAATTTCCTTAATGAAGACACAGAGTGAAGCACTTCAGAGGCCATCCTAAACTGTCAGTTATCTAATGCTGAAAGCCCCAGGGCCATTATAACTCTGAGTATAAGGTAAATTTGGTTTGGTCCTGAGAATGAGGTTAATGCAGCCTTGACAATGATTTCTTTCACTGTGTAATCATGATTACAGTCATTGGTTATCCATGCACACTTTGTACATTGCCCAGTTAGAAGTCAGGCATATGGAAATCACAACACACAACATTAATCTTTGAATGAGTCATAATATGCAAGCCACCTGTGGTTAGTCAGAGGTACAGAAGCAACTCCATTTGTCTTTCTCTTTCAAAGACCATCATTTAAGCTAACCTATGCCACTGCGTAGTTGGTGTGTTTCTAACACTGTCAATTATGGCTAGGCTAATTACCTATCCTATGCCAGGGCATAGATTAGCTTAAAACCTACAATTAAGAAGCAGCTTAATTGTAGCTGGATTAGATTTTAGACATCCGATACTGCTATCTAACAGTCTCATGTAGTGGATCTACCTCCTCAAACAGCGAGAGAGAGGGTTGTCACTCAATTAGATGACTGACATGCAACCATGTTCCAAAGTTTCAATGCAGGGGAGACTATTCAGCCATGGGGAGACATCACTGTCCTGTACTTTGGAACTGCATCCTTTGAACTGCAAGCTTAAACATGCAACTCTTCAAAAGGAAACTACACACAGGCTGAACATCCTACATACGATGCCATCTAGCAGTTGCTGCATGCTTCAACCACACCCTGTGAAGTGCAAGACTTCACAATGCACAACAGTGCAACATTATGTCACAGTTGGTTGTGTTCACAAGTGCAACAGACTACACCTGACCACGCCCAACTGTGCTGTTGGGCGTGGTCAGTGGTGCGACAAGATTTGAACCTTTCAACCCATAGAGGTCAGTCTGGGAATTTTGGCTCCATACATGTTTTAGTGTGGAGTAGCTCATTAACAATCTAGGAGGCATTTTTGCAGCACAAATTTGTGCCAGTGAACAATTCTCCAACTTGCTGGTACATCCAAAAAAAACATCATTCGGATCATTTGAATGTTAAGTGTCATTGATTTCCTGACCATGCAGACACATGCTTCGGATTAGGAAACAAGTCTTTCTTTTCTGTTACTGCTTTGGTTATCTAAGAATGACTCATAGCCAACAATACCTATCTATAGGTTAAAAGAAGCAAAGATCCAGCCCACAACTTAATGATAAACTTCTAAAACCTTACCCTCTCTGTGTAGTGAAAAAAAAACCCCACTATATTTCTTTAGATATTCTCCAAACAAGCTAGCAAACTGTCCAAATTCTTGCCTCTACGGATTACAATACTCCCAAGATACCGACCAAATTGATACCAAAACAATGTCAGTTGACTGTGAATCCATAGACAAACAGTGTAGTAGGAGGGAGACTGACTGGGAAGCAGATAATGTTACAGCTAATGCCCTAGGGTAAAATAGAGAGTCGTGTAGGACCAACACAGTCTGAGGGAAGCCAAAACATGTAGGGATCATTTACAGGGGGATTTGTTGAATTCAGCACAGTAACACATAGCTGACATACTGTGGGTAATCACACAAACTATCTACTGTGCTTCATTTATGCGTCTAGTGTTAAATCATTCAGGATGTTATGTCTCAGCAGGCAATTAATCAAGTAGATTTAGTCATATGAAGAACAGCAATTAGTGTATATGGAACTAAACTAAAATGATCTAAAGAAAGCACTGCCTCTGTTACTATATGTATGGTATTTGAAGTGTCGAGAAAACACTTCTAAAGTTCAACCAGTGACGTGCATGATCAACAAATAGCTCAAATTAAGCAAATGAGAGAAAGCCATCATCATCAGAGTATTATTGAGACTCTTGAAAGAGGTAGCAGACAAATTTGAGAGTTGCTTCTGTGCCTCTGAAAAACTGTAGGTGGCTAAAAAGTCATTGAATCACCAAAGATTGATTCGTTACCCCGTGCTCACAGGGTCTTACGGATTCAACTGCCAGGACTGAATTTTAAAGCTGCATTAAGTAATTTTTGACCACTAGGGGGCGGAAAGACTCCAGAACAAGTTCACAACAGTTAGCAGGTAGCTTATGAAGTAGTTATGGGCCAACATGTTAACAAACAGTTGCCTACTTACATATCCAGAAGAAACAGAGCAACACGGACATCCCTTCGGTCTCCTTTTTCTGGCCACCTGTTGAATGTAATCCCAATATTCACTGGCGTTTAGCCCTAGTTTTATCTCCCGGCTCATGAGAAAAATAATCTCATTCGGCTCGCTAAATGTTAGCGTTTCTTCACCAGCTACTTCCAGTCTTTGCCACTGCGCACAGGGCAGTTAGCATTTGACTAGCTTGTTTTAGCTTCTGTGTCAGGAGCATCAGCCCATAGTCCTACAACAGCAGTCACTGCTTCGATTTTGACATTTCATAAACCAACACAATGAGCTTCAAAGCGAGGTGTTGATTCTCATTGGCACTGGCAATACTACCAATCCCATAAACAGAGGGGAGTCGTATGATTAAACGGGACAAATATTGCTTAATGCATCTTTAAATCAAGTCAACATGCTCTACTTTATGCAGGTTTTCATTCCATTTAAGGACTAGACCAGGTGATTTCATTGACTACGGCACATTCCACCACTGAAGAAGGGCTCACTGAAATTACTTGGTGTAGTATCTTTTGGAAGGAAAATCTCCATCGCACACGATACCTGATCAACAGGATTTGGGGTACAGTGCAGCTCACATCATCTCTGTTGCTTCAATGCAGTTAAAATGTTGGTGGTTTTGATGGGCCAAATATTCAGGGTAGTCAAAAGGTCATACACAAATTTTGTCTTCTTTAACTTTCACACAACCATGACACAGTACCACTACCTTTTCCAAAAACACACACATACAAACACACTCACAAAAGGCAATGGAGCAAAGAGAAGGTTAGACCATGCCCTTGTTGTGGACTACCTGGGGTCTGGGTTAATGAGCACAGCAGTGCAGTCTCATTTGTATTCTTTGCAGCTTTGTTTTTTGCTGAAAGACAATTTTAGAACCACAGATCTATACATCCAGATTTTACACGCTAGACCACTTCGACTCTTGACTTTTCCAAATGCGCATCCCAGCGTGACATTTGGATTGTGTTCAATGGCCGGAAAATTCCCCTTTTGCATTTAATTAATCCCACAGAGATGATGTGGAGCCCATTTTTCACACAGATTTTACAGCATGTCTCCATGGCATGTCTCCACTGCTTATCAAACTAAAAGCTCATCTGTTCAACCCTCCACCACAAAACCATTCTCACATTAAACATGAGATTTGATCTCATCAGACTTTCACTGCGATGCAAGTGTCTGCCAATAGGAACAAACTGAATGAACTTGTTTCATTTTTTTATTGTTGGTGTCAAGTTCACTCAGAGTTCAAAGCCATTTACCCCCCCTTTGATTTTACCTTCCACACCTGCTTGCTCACCATCCTTTCATCTTCAACACTTCTTCATCCCTCTCACTCCCACTCCCCTCTCTTCCTTCTGTCCTATTGGTCTGTGGCCAACAGCATTGAACACTATCTATCAATACCAAGGCTATTAGGTAGTATCAACACAGGAACCTCTCTGAATTAACCATAATGCCAAGTAAAGCCTGCTATTGATTATATGCAATTAGTTTATCCTTTAACTAATAATGAGTTTGTGGGATAAGGGTGAGGAAAGAGGGGAGGAGGGAAGTATTGGGGAGGCAGGGATGACTGTGTTATGGAGGGGGGAGAGGGGGGAGAAGAACAGAGGGGAGCACTGGGACAAGCCTGAACAGGGGGTTTCTATAGGGATCACCTAATTTAAACCCAGAATAACGTGTCAAGAACGAATGTAACCCAGCACATCAGTGTAGACAAACACAAACCACAAAACCAGAAATAAAAACCTTCACACACTCAATCGACCCGTGTCTTACCTTCCAATCATGGTAGAGTGCTGCTGGACAGCCGCCTCCAGCAGCCTCTCCAAGATGGTCCATTCTCCCATGGTGGTGGAGAAGTGGCAGGACTGTCAAGAGAAACAGGACTGAGGGTAGCCGACCCCTCTTTCTCAAGCGGACTCCTTCTTCCTGTTCTTCCTCAGGACCGGCCCACACTCCTTGGGACCTGCTGGTCGGCGGGGGTTCACGCAGCCCCCGTCCCCCGTCCCAGCTCCCTAGTGACCTTTACACGTTGGTGCGTCTTTGACTTGTCAGTGTGTCTTCTCCTGGGCCTGTCCCGCTGTGCTTCTCTTCCTGGTGGAGGAGAGGTGCTGAGCTGATTGCCTCCCCCCCTCCTCTCTCCCTCAGTCTCTTTCTCCCTTCCTCCCCCCTCCCTTGCGCGGTGATGCTTGTCCTCCCCCTGCCGCACCACTCTGTTCTGCGCTACAGCATATGCTATAGCTCACTGCATGACAGCCATGATCGCCCTCTCTTTTCCACTTGCCTCCCTTTGCTCTTTCGTCCTCTTCCTCCTCCTCTGTCCCTGCCTTCGACCTCCACCCTACCCCCAGGGATCTCCTTGTACTTCACCTGCACCTCCTGCCATAACTGCTGCTCTGCGCTCGTCCTTGCATTGTGTGGGATCTTTGCCTTTGCTGCACCCTTGCTACTCTAACCTGAACACACACTGACACACACGCAGGCACACACTGCATTCAGCTGATCCTCCTTGGCTCACCTCAGCGAACAGCACTGTAAACACACACTCACACTCGATGACAGCTCCGAATCCCACTCTCCCACTTCCTACTGAGGACTGCAGATCCACGCCAGCACACAAAGCTCCTTCCTGCTGAATGTCATTTTATGACTGGAGGAATGGTCGCTCCCACAGCTCCGAGCAGCTACAAGGACCCATAAAACCTGCACACACTGACACACACTCACATACACACAATTGCACGCAAACACGCTGCCACCCAGCCCCTCAGTAATAAATCAGCTGCCTTGCTGCATCAAGTAAGGCAGAACCGAAGCAGTTGCTGCAGACCTGCTGTCCTGTGTTGGCCCCCTGGCTAATTTCAGCACAGTCCAGTGCCCAGAGTCATGTCTGCCGCAGAGAGCCGGGATGAAAATCTGTCCTGTGAAGCCTATTTCTGGGCTCCATCATCTTTGCATTCCTCTCTTTCTCTCTCTCTCCCCCTCCTCCTGCTCTCCTTCACCCTCCGCTCTCTTCCTCCTTCCCCCTTCCTTTGCTCACGTTTGTGTGCAGATCTCAGTCTTGCAAACCACCTCTACTACCCATCTCTCTCTCTCTGCTCTGTGCTCTCCCTCTCCTCTGCCTCTGTGTCTCATGGAATCACTCTATCTCTGTCACACTCTCTGAGCATGCAACACCCCCCCCCCCCCCCGCCCCCCTTCTCCCCTCCTTTTCCTCCTCCTCTCATAGATCTGTTCTTTCTCCTCCCTCCTTCCCTCTCCTCCTTCCCCTCCCTCCCTCCGTCCTCTGGTAAATGTGCTTGGATTGCTTCCCTGCTTCACTTATGCTTGCAAGAATGCCTCCCACCGTACTGCTGTGTCTGTTCCCTGCCTGATGTTGCACAGAAAAGAGGGATTTCAGATCTAACCGTGCTGCCTTTCTATCCAGTTTTCTCTGCAATCCTTTGTTCCAGTCTGGAAGCTCAGCCGTGTTTCCCATACTCTCAAACGCTCTTTTCCTCATTTCCTCTGCCATACATCACCCAGCCCCATGGTTTTCCAGGAGAACGATTACAGCAGAATTGTGGCCCTGATCCACCCCATCCCCCATCTATCTCCCCATTTTCTCCATCTTACTGTACTGGGGATGACAACACACCTATATTACCCTGACCCAACCCTCATGCCCTTTTGTGTGTATTTCCTCTCCCTCATCTCCTCCTTTCTGCTCCTCATCTGTCCATCCCCCTCCTCCTTCTCCTCCATTATAGTCCCCCCCCCACCCCACCCCCCTCCCTCTCCGGAGAGATGAGCGCCGTATTGTACTTTGCTGTGACATTGAAAGCTGCATTCATTAGATTTATATTAAGGTGGTGCGGAAATGGGATGTGTCCCTCCATTACCCACAGATACAAGCGGATGAATGGGGGTGTTACAAATGCATCCAATGTTACAGCTACAGTAGTGACGTGCATGTGAAACGCAAGAAAAGACCCCCAAGTTTTTTTTCTCTGAGGTGTGAGTCACAGCAAGGTTCCCCATCTGAAGACTGAGTCAGGCTCTGCAGAACTAAATGATGACATAAGACCAGCTTATCAGAATAAAGTCATTGCTTTAGGTGACAAGTTTAATTCACTTTAGCTTAGCTTTGCTTTAGTTTAACTTCTTTGATTTTGTCTGACATGTTCTTCAAGTTGACACGTTATTTTTGTTTCAGATTGAGGTGCATGTTAAGGAACCTCCTTAACATCCTCTGTTGTATCTGGAATGACAAAGAGCAGTGAGGTGAGCAAATTCACAACCACAGCCCCTTACACAACAACCTCCACAGTGCATTACTTAGTGCATCGATCTATCTTGTCATGTACGTGCATGCACACATGCAAAAACCCCTCTTCATGTGTGTGAGAGAGAAAGAGCGGCTGAGTGGGGGAGACAGAGCAAGAGAGGAATCTGTTAGTTCAGCATCTTCAGTGGGGGGACTTGGGGTCTTTCTCTTACCAAGGACATATGGTGTAGGAGTGCAGGAGTGCTGTTAAGGCGAGCAGGGGGAGGAGGAGGAGGAGGAGGAGGAGGAGGAGGAGGGGGGGGGGGGGCAGGGGGAGTGGGATGGCTGTAGTTTGGCGAGGATCGGGATGTAAGCAGAGCAGCTGAAGCGCTGGCATCAGCCGGTCGAGGCTCCGGGAAGAGAGTTCAGGGCTTGATGGCACATGAGTGAGAGTGAGGCGCAGGTGTGTCCTCAGTGACCGAGAACAGCCGGTTCAAGCATGCTTAAACACACGTACTGTACTCACATTTATTGCCATAGATGTTTACATCAGTGAATTACAATCATATTAGTGCAATAGCTAGGTGACAATTCTAGGGTGAAGCCAAAAATATATCCCTTTTTCCAGTGCATGTTTTTCTGAAAGAACTACATTTCATTCATATATCTATCAGTTTCCCTCCTGTATGATCTCATCAAGATGCCCTTGAAACATATTCCATTCATGTCCCTGTATGCACTGCACACATCTCTCAGAGGTGATCAATATTTAAACCCATGTAATGTTTATGAGAGTTATATAAGAGGGGAATTATCCTCACAACAAGGACATCTGGTAAAATATGGAAATCAGAAGTGATAATTTATAAACTTGATTACAATTATGATGAATCATGGATGAGAATTCAAATAAGAGCAGAACCAAGATTTGTCAGTATGTCAGCAAGATCCTTTCTGTTACTACTGCCCACTTTGAGAAGGGACTGAAAGAAATATCAGTGATTCAGAAAATTATAAAAGTTCTGCATGTAAGTAATTGGCGAGCCGTTGACACACTCCATGTGTCTAATTTGGGTTGGCTTAAAAACTATGTTGTACCACCAGCTCCCTATAAAGTATGGTTGATTAGATAAACCATTAGATGATTAACCAACTTATAGTATAATGTCTGATAAGTATGTCAAGAGCAGAGCAAGTATGTCTAATTTTCTATTTTAAAATGTAACCTTTTTGAATCAATATTCAAATTCTATGTGCATATTGAAAGAGTTTTGAATCTTTTTCTGTCATGTCAAGATATAACAAAGTATTTTACACCTTTTGGGTTGTGTGTGATCACTGTTATATCGCTGTAAGTTCAGTGATTGGAGTTAACACATTTTATGTTGAAGTCTTACTTACATGAAACATGTAAATAGAGGAAATCAAACATATGGATTTTTCTGTGACATAGACCAGCTTAATTAAGATTAAGTGATAATCGTATCACTATATCAACTATATGTCTGTCTTAAGATGAAGCAAGTGGGAAAGTCACCTTGTCTGCCGTCACTCGGCTTCTGCACAGCAGCTGTCTGGCGAGCTAGAGGTCAACAGAAATCCAATGAGAGCTACAGTGTGTCCCGTAAACATCACAGCTTGAAGTGTCTGACTGAAAGACTTAACAACTTGGACTTCCACTATAACACTTTTGTATTGCTACCCATAACTGTGATTTCATTTTGTTCACAGAGACAAGTACCCAGTTGGCTTGATGAAGAAAGGTTGCCAGCAAACAGAGCTTTAATAATGTGGATAAAAGAGTTTTCCTGTACACAGTTATTTTTGCTATTGTTATCTCTTCAGGGAAATAAGATGGTTTACCTTAACTATATCCATCTATGTGTGTTACACAGGAAGTATTTATATCACATTTCACACAAATCTCTGGAGAGTAGATTATTCTCTGAAAATAAATCATGTTCACTATTCACTCAAAAAGAAAACCGGTCAGTGAAGGCCTCATTCATGCCCCACTGGAAAGCTAATGAATGAGATTATCAAAGTCAACGGATTATCACAAAGATGGTTTATGTGTGAGGCGTTGGTGCTGGTGTGGGCGCGCCCTCTTGTGGCCGTACAAAGATACAACACGCTTTCATCATTGAAGGCTCCAGGTTTAGACTTTAAATTCCTGATTTTAAACAATTATAATTGCGAGAAAGGAAATAAATAATTCAATGTGTATCTTCTCTTGTTGTATTCTATATAGTGTTTATCAGTGATGCACAGTAACAAAGTACATTTACTTGAGTACTATACTTGAGTACATTTTTTGAGTATCTGTACTTTACTTGAGTATTATTTTTTGGGGAACTTATTACTTTACTCCACTACATGCAGAAGACAATTATTGTACTTTTTACTCCACTACATTTCTATCAATGCTCTAGTTACTCACTACTTTAGCTTTGAAGTCAGCTCATGAATTTCCTTCTTTTCTGAAATCTGGTCCCTCAGACAGTAAAATGTGTTTGTGTAGTTCTGTTTGTCTCAGTGGTTTAGTCGTACCTGTATATCGTTCGTCTCCACAGTTGAACGTGGCGCAAACACGGAGCTAATTTCACTCAGATCAGGCAGTTCATTTAGAGGTGGTAATGATGGCTATAATTCTCCACCTGAGCTCCCATGGTCATATCTTCAGCTCGTGTTAGAGGTGTTTGAAATGAAGAATGATACTTATCCTTTGAAATGTTCTCCCTGTTTCCCTCTCTGCCCAAACAAACAAAAATTCACTGTCCAACCTGAGAAAGCGTATTAAGCTACGGAACAGTTGTTTCATTCCAGATGAACAATTCAAACTAGGTTGTCTGTGCTTGGAGTAACTTAGTTTCTGTTTTTATTCCATGGTATAGTTTTTAGAGATTTCAAGTTAAGTTTTCTAGATAAACATAATGTAACAGAATGTACTCCTATGTATTCTTGACTGCACTCATGTTTTTCTGAAAATACAATGTTTTGAGATTTTTTAAGAACTTTAAATATGTAAGTATTTTTAAAAGGAAGTACCTCAGTACTTTAACTCAAGTAATAAACTTACAGAGCAAATTTCACTTGTATTGGAGTAATATTTGAGTATCAATACTTTGACTTAACCCTCCTGTTATGTTGCAGGTTAAATTTACCCATTTTAAAGTTCCAAAATCTGAAAAAAAAACGTTTAAAGTATTTTTGTTTCGCTATGAAACTTCTTCTGCTTGGGTCAATTAGCGTAAATAACATATAAAATGAAAATTCCTTCCCCAAGGACACTTTGCCATTTGACTGCAGGAGCTGGGAATCGAAGAGAGACAAGTTGGCAGCCCTTGGAACAATGAGGGACAAGTGGGTAGAGCAACTTCCACTGCTCTATAATCCAGGCCCTAATGTCACAGTGGATGAAAGACTAGTGGCATTCAGAGGTTCCTTCCATTTTAGGAAATATATGCCTTCCAAACCTGGACAGCATGTGACAGAAGAGGTGTCTTGTGTTAATTTATCAACATCACTTCATTAAAAAATAAAATAAAATACAATTAACAAAAATCTAAGTCATGTAAAACAATTGTATTTATATTTAGGTCTGTCCAATGTACATTAAAATAAGTTTTAACATGAATTTTAATGGAATTAGAGTGAGTTATCCTCTTTGAACCATGATCTGTGACAGTTAAAGAACACCATTGCACTAAATATTGATTTAAATGGTTAGTAATGGAGTTATTAATGAGATTTTAAAAATGTTTTGGGGGATTTTTTTGGGTTCTGACACTTTTTGATCATTAAATATGCCCCGGGTTAAATTGACCCAGGAACATGATTACTGTCCCTGAGAAACGAACATAACAAGAGGGTTAAGTAATGAAGGTGTGTACTTTATCCACCACTGGTGTTTATCTGTCACAGGTAGACAGCATTAAAACATTGTATATTTGCCTTCACCAGTAGAGGGCAGGTTAGCAATATGTCCAACATGACAAACCGTGTTGATTCTGAGTGAAGAAGAAGAAGAGTGGCCCAGGGTGGCTAGCTGGTCTGTACATGTCAGAAAATTGACAGTGATGCTAACTTGGCCGCTGTAGTTAGAGAGTTAGCAAAAAGTGACTCAAAGCTTAAAGGAGGTGTTGTATGGAACGTAAACTCTCCAGGTGAACAGTGTAGAGGGTTATTAAACCTGTAAAACGTTCCGGGTCAGGTAACCTTTTCATATCGGTTTATTAACTGGTGAGCTAGCATTATAGCTGGCTAGCTGGGAAGCTCCTGAAAAGTAACGTCAGAGCTTCATCCAGTCATGTCTGCGGCCGGAGACTTCGGAAACCCTCTAAGGAAATTTAAACTGGTCTTCCTCGGGGAACAAAGCGGTGAGTCCGACACTTGGGATGAATGTTGAGGTGTTGTTCTCTGTGAGAGTCGCTGGTTTACACTGAAATGAGTGGATTGGTGATTAATATGAACCAGTGAGCTAGCTAGCATGAGCAGTGTAGCTGTAAACTTTAGCATTGCGACAGTAACTTGTTCTTTACTTCATGCTCACATTGGCTTTCTTCCTGATTTAATAACTGCAGTCGTTTCAGTAAAAACCTACTTATCAGCTTGATTGCTAACTTATAACATGCTATAGGTTGGAAGCAGCCAGTACAAAGTTACAAATGTCTTTTTAGAGAGATTAACAGGTTGTATAATGAATATATATATAATATAATAAATAACTTGAAGTTATTTTTTACATAATCACTCATGTATTCCGTCTTAGCATTATTATATAATTAGATGCCACAGTAACAGGAAGAGTTAATCATAATTGATGATGTGTATTCGATGATGCAAGATTCTTAGAGGTGAGCTCGTACACACGAGGAATTTGACGTGGTGAATGGGACACTGGTACTTGACAACAAGACAATAAGGACACAACACGACAGTAAGGACACAAGACAGTAAGGACACAACAAGACAGTGAGGACACAAGACAGTAAGGACACAACAAGACAGTAAGGACACAACAAGACAGTGAGGACACAAGACAGTAAGGACACAAGACTGTAAGGACACAACAAGACCGTAAGGACACAACAAGACAGTAAGGACACAACAAGACAGTAAGGACACAACAAGACATGACAGTAAGGACACAGCAAGACAGTAAGGACACAACAACAAGAAAGTAAGGACACAACAAGACAGTATGGACACAACAAGACAGAAAGGACACAACAAGAAAGTAAGGACACAACAAGACAGTCAGGGCACATCAAGACATAAAGGACACAACAAGACATTAAGACAGTAAGGACACAACATGACAGTAAGGACACAACATAACATTAAGGAAACAACAGGACAGTAAGGACACAATAAGACAGTAAGGACAGAACATGACAGAAAGGACACAACAAGACAGTTAGGACAAATCAAGACATTAAGGACACAACAAGACAGTAAGTACACAAAAGTAAGGACACATGACAGTAAGGACACAATAAGACAGTAAGGACACAACAAAACAGTAAGGACAATAAATATATAAACCTAAACACAAATCAAAAAATTCTAAATAAAAATCAAAATACTATGTACAAAGAAAGGTAAAGAAGTACTTTTAAAGACATGAAATAAGTTAAATTAGCCTTAGCTAGAGTGCACATGTAGTAGATGAGTATAATAATAAGATATGTTATTGAATAATTTACAATATTGCACATGGTTATGAAGTATTGCACTGGAAAATCAAAGTATTGCACATGTATGTGTGTGATTGTTCATGAGGGATATGGCCTGAGGGAAGAAGCTGCTCCAGTAAATATTGCAGTGATTTCATATTCAGATCAGTTCTCCAACACTGGTCTCTCTGAGAAGAGGCGATAGGTGCACCCCAATTACCAAACCTGCTCAGTAGCATTCCTGCACTCTTCCTACTCACCTTTCCTTCCAGACAGAGTTAACACAGGGTGTGTTGTGCTGGAAGAGAAAGAGGGGGGCAGGGAAAGTTGGGATATCGGACCCTTAATACTGAAAAAACACTGCTTTGTTTACTGAGCTTAAGCTGTGCCCTGTCTTTGACAAAGAAACAAAAAGTTTAGTCAGAATGTTGCACTTTGTATAATGTTTGGATGCAAGTTCTCTGCTCAAATATGATCTGTGACGCCTGAAAGATCCTGTGTCGAGTTTCTAACAAGCCTCATCAGAGACAACACTGAAAATTTCTGTAGAGTTATTTCTAATGCCTGAAACTGCTGCTGAAGGGTAGGTGCCAGACAAAGTGATCTACAGGGTATTTTGTTCACAACACATCTAATGGACATTTAACTTAAAAGAGAGCAGGTTCAGATTGTGTTCAAATCTGTGTTGTCACACGTAAAGGACAGAATCGCCTTTTCACAGGGGACCTACATCTCAACACAAACTGAAGGTGTCTCACAAAAGCTTTAATGTTTCAGAATTGTTTATTAGACAGTGTAGTAACGGGAAAAAGCAATGCATAAATGTAGAAAGTTAGTGTTTAATTGTACAGTTATTGTGCCCTGAAATGTGACTCCCCTCTCACAGGCCATGTGCTTTTCTGAGAGTCAGTGATCAGCCGGTGTACCTTGTAAAATTGTAAAAACAGCAGTGTTGCCTCTGGTCCGTCGTCATGACTTGACACACAGTGTAACTGATATTGTAACTGAAGCTCAGCAACATTGGCTGTGGCTGGGGAACGCTCTCTGCACGCCTGAGAGAGGCATGCCAGTGGCTCCCTGTAGTGATGGTTCACATTGTAAATATGAGTGAAAATGAAATATTTTTATATTCATATTCATATATATATATATGTGTGTGTGTGTGTGTGTGTGTGTGTGTGTGGTGTGTGTGTTTGTGTGTGTTGTGAAAGACAACAGGATTGTTTGTATGGACAAATCAGGTCAGTTCAGATCTGGACCTAACAAGGCAAAACATTTCAGTTAGTAAATAAGTAGGTAACCTGTTTCCCACCCTTACTTGTCACTCAACATTCCTCAGCGCTTTAACTTCTCCTTCAATAGTCAAAAGGATTGTTTGCCACACCTGTAGACTGTATAAATAATGGACGTAATATCCGTGACGTCACCCATCTGTTCCTGAGCGCTGTTTTGAAACCAATTGACGGTGGCAGCCATATTGGAAATGCGGAACTCAACCAGGCACTAGGGATGGGTACCTTTCACATTTGAACCGATAAGGTACCGATACCCGGTATCGGTACTCAACGGTACCAATTTTCAGTACCTTTGTTTGTTTATGTGGTAATAAATGTTAATTAGTTTAATAATAAAATCTCAACATTTTTGAATTTAACATATTTATTCATTTAACATGAAATGAACAGTAACAGGATTATATAGGTGATTAGATATACTAGCTGACGTCTAATTGCTCTTTCGGGAGTTTATGAATGAACACATGTAAGTGTCTGCAGACGGGAAAAAGTCAGTTCTCCGTCTCTTTATAATAACAGGACACACAACTTACTTGTTGGGCATCCACGCAAACAGGAACGATATAAACAGGACAGGTAGTCGGAGCGAGAGGGTCCGTCTCAACCTAATCCTCCTGCAGCTCTCATCCTGGTGAGTGCTCGCGCCCGTCAGCTGCAGGCTCTGATTGGCGCGCTCCCGCGCAGATGCAGAGAACAGTGAGCAGAGTCGTCCACCCGATCAGTCTCGAACTTAATTACTGGGCGAAAGTATGGAAAATCGCCTACTCTTCCACTCTCTTACAGTCACAAGGATGTGTTTAGGTACCGAAACATGGTACCATTTGATTTCACATGAATCGGTACTCGGTAGTACCGACGGAATTCGGTCGGTACCTATAAAAGTACCAAATTGAGTACCCATCCCTAGATACGGTACCTATACCCGGTACCTGGGAATCGGTATCGGTACTCAACGGTACCAATCTTTGGTACTTTTGTGTGTGTTTATGTGGTTGAGAGTAATAAAATCTCAAATTTTTTTAATTTAACATTTATTTCATTTAACATGAAACGAACAGAAACAGGATTATAGTTTACCTTTAAAATATCTCCAGCTTCTCTCCACTGACGTCAAAGTTTGATCATTGAACTTACGTTTTGATTGTTTCTGTGTCGTCTCTTAGTGGGAAAGACTTCGCTGATCACCAGGTTCATGTATGACAGCTTCGACAACACTTATCAGGTGAGACAAACACCTTCATGAATTAAATCCCAAATAATATTAACCATGTTGTTCTGAAACTGATGGTCAGCTTTACATTTTTAACTCTCTATTTTCAGGCCACGATAGGAATAGACTTCCTGTCTAAAACCATGTACCTTGAAGACAGAACAGTAAGCTCCTTTGTCTGCTCGTGCTTCACATTCCTTTATTCACTTCTTTGTTTTGTTTGTTGAGATTGCTTCTTATTGATTTTAAAACAAGGGGACACAGGGGGGCTTTCTAACACTGACGTGCTGTGACTGAATATTCTGTATTTTTCCTTTAAGAGTTTTCATCTTTTTAACAAGCACACACACGTTTGCTCTTCCTTCCAATTGTAAGCTGGGTGCCAATCCCCCACAACTGTCCTTCCTTTCTTTGTTTGCTTCTCCCCTCAACACAAGTTTTCTTCCTCTCCTTTCTTCCCCTCCTTCTATTTTCTTCATACCTGTTTTGAAAATGAACACCTTACTTGATCAGGAGAGGAGGGTTAACGACAAGTGAAGGGTGATTATTTATTTATTTCCCCCCCTCCAGGCCCAGACAGCTCGCTCTCTCTTGTGGTCATTCACTACCTGGCATGCCCTTCGCTCTCTGTCCTCTCTCTGTCCTCTCCCCATTTGTCTGACTTTATTTAGTTTCATTCAATTTGCTTTATGTCACTATAGCTTACCTCATTTCTGACCTCGCTTTTTTCTTGTTTTATTTTCATCCTCTCCGTTTTTTGTTTTTTTTTATGTGTTTTGTTTTGTTATTTTCCTCTTCTTTTATTCCTCCTCCCTTCCCCTTCCCCTTCCCCTTCTGGCCCCACAGATTCGGTTGCAGTTGTGGGACACGGCGGGGCAGGAGCGATTTCGTAGCCTCATCCCGAGTTACATAAGAGACTCTGCTGCTGCTGTGGTAGTGTACGACATTACAAGTAGGTGGATTACACGTGTGATCAGGTTTTTTAAAAAAACACGATGCATTTGTCTTCTTTCCTCAGAAGCAAATGAAGGTCTCTACATTCACACTTAAAAAAAATACTGCATAAGCACTGTTGGTTACATAATGTGATTCAAGCAGACATTCCTTTTGAATTAGATTAAAAATCTGTGTTTCAAGACCGTTTTTATCAGACTTGGCTAACCCATGGGATGTTCTTGTTTATCTCAGTGTAGCCTTCCTGTCACAAACAGGCCTGTTTTCACAGCTGAGGCGTTTCCCCTCCTGAATGCTGATGCTGTTTTTCCTGTCGCTCACTCATCTCTCCTTCAGACGTCAATTCCTTCCAGCAAACCACAAAATGGATAGACGACGTGAGAACGGAGAGAGGAAGTGATGTCATTATCATGTTGGTGGGGAACAAGACAGACCTTGCAGACAAAAGGTAAGCTGTTCCTCCCTCCTTTGAGAGCATACTAATGAATTCATTGATTGTTGCTGTTGGCCTGTCAATACTGAGTCCCTCAGTCCTTCCTGCTGCAGGAGATCAAGGCAAGTTAACACTGCTCTTTATAGATGTCAAAGCTGGGATTGACTTTTCTATGCTCTGAAGCCTTTTTCTATTTGTTTAATCCCACACTGATTAACGATATTGATATATGAATCCTTAACAAACAAATAAATTCCTGTGATGTTTGATGATAGTCTAGTATCTACTGTCTGATCCCCTCTATCCACCTCTTTAATGAAGTTATGCAATGTCTTTTGTGTGCATCTCTTAACCCCCCTTGTCTGCCACAGGCAAGTATCTATTGAAGAGGGTGAACGGAAAGCCAAAGAACTTAATGTAATGTTTATTGAGACTAGTGCTAAAGCGGGCTACAACGTTAAGCAGGTAAGACTGAGTGTGAGTCGTGCTCCGTGGTCCTGCTGAGGATGCTGCTGCCTGTGCACCCGCCTCCAAAAGTCCCTAGAATAGCAGAATTCAGAGGACAAACATGGGGAGTTGGGTGTTGAGCGAAAATTTCTTTCACAGTCACCTTTCGATTCATTTAGGTCTTCTAAAACA
Organism: Notolabrus celidotus; assembly: GCF_009762535.1. NCBI lineage: Eukaryota > Metazoa > Chordata > Actinopteri > Labriformes > Labridae > Notolabrus > Notolabrus celidotus. Next base: position 14,649,863 of record NC_048276.1, read on the forward strand.
GGCATTTGGTAAGTATGTTACTGGATATTCAAGTCATTGTTAATCATCTGCCCAAATGTAAATACCTGAAGGTCTACTGGACATCTTTTGGTCTTGAGCACGTGGCAGCAGCAGCAGCAGCAGGAAGGGGCACGGCTTGTTAATCCACTTCAGTATAATCACAGTCTGTATTTTTCTCCCTTGTCTTCTTCTTCTTGTTGTCTGTTGTGATGTGTGCGTGTCCCCCTGTGGATGTTTGTGTATTTTGTGTGCGGTGGCTGGTGGGTCATCACAGACAGATAACCACAGAGGAGGGAGAACAGAGAGCGAAAGAGATGAATGTTCTGTTTATTGAAACAAGTGCAAAGACAGGCTACAATGTCAAACAGGTAGAGCGTGTGCACCTTGTGTGTGTTTGTTCATAGCGCTCATGCTCTCTTCTGATTGGCTTAAGTTTCACACATGCATGCGTGCGTAAAGGTGTGCTTTCTGCATTGACTGCCTCTATTCTGAAGTGAGGGTGGATTTGCTTTTCAAGCTCTTTCCCACCGACTTGAGATCATAATTAAGTCCACCTTTGATCATTAAGACTTTGAGGTGGGTCAGAGTTTGCGAACCAACAACCCCACTCCACTGATTCAAATATTTATGTATTTTCGTTGCTGTAAAATTTGCACATACATCCAGTCTAGGTCTACACATACACTGTGTGTAAGAAGTGGGCATACCTACAGGGACGTCACCCAACTTTAAATGGGACCAAATTTTACTAAAACTAATGACAAATGTGACCATAACCTTAAGTTTGAAATGGGGGCATTTTTTTCATACATTTCTGCTTTTATTTTGCAAGCACTAGAGTGGAACCCTAACCCTGTTTTATTAAAAGAATGCAGGTTAAATCCACCTCTTCCTGCACCTGGCTTCAGTTTGAGGAGCCAGAGACTATGCACACTTCTTTAATACAGTCTATGGTCAATATGATGATGTAAAGTGGGGGACGGGCATGTTTAGCATCATCATACATTCAACACTTGGCGTTTTTTTATTCATTTGAATCCATCAATTTCTAAAAATTCTCCAAACTCAATCAGTGGAAGGTCTCAACAAAGCAAATTAACAACCTCTATAGAGCCCTGTCTGCACTGTAGACATATGGCCTTTTGGTAACTGAAACGTCCGCTGCTTAATTCAAATCAAATTTAGAAATTTAGAAAAACTCTGTTGGGCATCTTCCTCTGTGCAAGCTTCAAGTGAGTCATGTGCCAAATCATGTTATGGGAGTATACACAGCACGCTGTCTGGTCTTCATCTCATGTTTTTTTCAATCTCTGAGTATATTTTTTTTGACAGAGTACATCTGGTTCTCTTTCCCTTTTAGCTTTTCCGCCGTGTGGCAGCAGCCCTCCCTGGCATGGATACCACACAGGACAAGAGTAGAGAGGACAGTATCCTTTGTGTTTATGTCAGTGTCAGTGACCAACATGACAGAGGAGATGCAGGAAGGCTCCTCGCTCTCTTACAGTCACTGCCAGAAGGAAGATGTAGTGCAGCAGTTTGACAGCGAGCTGTTGTTGTTAAACCCGTGTGTCTGGATAGATTTACTTCACCAGTGAGGGCACTTATTGTGATCCAGCTCAATATTTTTCTGGCTATTCTATTTTAAAAAATGATGCACCCAAAATCTGTGGCTAGAGCTGTATTATCATGGTCTGTTTGATTTATTGCAGTTACAAGTAGTTCAGATTGCACCAATGTCATGGTGTAAAACTGTCAAAAGCAATTCATGCAACAACGCCACTTTGGAATGTTAGATTTATACAGGGACATTTTGGCAGCTGTTGGTAGTCATGATATAAACATGAGTTTGGAGAGAGATTTCGAATGTCAACACTACCCCTCCCCTCTCTGCTGTTGTAACCCCGCCCACAAAATATCGTTCTGTGTGTTCATTGAGGGAATAGTGGCTTCCCAGCTAATCAGGGGGACGTAGTTGGACCGCCACTCGACCAATCAGGACAGAGGACTGGAGATTAGCTATGATTGGTCCGTCATAACGGGAACGAGGGGAATAATAACATTGCTTTATACATAGGCATTAGAAAACACAGAGATTTCACAATAGTCTCAAATTACTCCACTGATGAGTACCGATGGGTGTTATGACCTTTTCTCCAAACCCAGCAGAAAAAATTTACATTTTTGGCACCATTCCTATAAACAGCAGCTTAAAGGGGGGCAATGATACTTCAAAAATACATAGTATGAGGGAGTTAATCTGCAGTTGTTTAGCAATCATTTCATCAATTAAGATCAATAGCTAAATTAGAATGCAGCTGTTATAACACATATAATAATAACATAAGACGTTATTGATATCCAGGGGTAAAAAAAAAAAAAGTCTTAATCTAATGACATACTTGAGTGCACATGTGTGGGCAGAAAATACAGTATTTGAATGATATAATTTCAAAAACTATACAAGTTATAAGACAACTGTGCTCTCAACACTGAAACACTCTGTAAATCTAGATGCTGTTGGGAGCACACTGCTGACCAAATCAACCAAACTGTATCAGTAGTGATTTCTGGTGTAGTTTTTTACAGAATGCGTCAGCTTCCTCTTTTATTTCTTATTTCTGAATGTTAATACAAACTCTCAAGTCATACATTACTCATTGAAATTATACATTTTTTCTTAATGAAAAAATAGTATATAATAGTCCCTGTTTGTAGAAAAAACAAAGACTGCAGCTGTGTTTCTTTACAGTAACTAATGCCATAGCTGGAAAATAGTTGAACTAGCCTGCACTACATCCTCCGTGGTCTGGGCTGCGCTGTTCTGCTCAAACCAAAGATTTCAAAATGTGGAGCGTGCTAATTACATACAAATTAAGCTTGACAGTTTGAAGCTAAACTGAAAGCCCTAAAAATAGGATTTTCATGTGACTGAGATAAGATAAGATAAGATACTCGTTTATTCATCCCACAACGGGGAAATTCAGGGAGTTACAACAGAAAACAAGTTGGTGTGCAGTACAAGAATTCCAACAAGAATATATATAGAAAAAAATGTCCATCAGATCATGATCCTGAAACCCTTTTTCTGTTTCATAAAACATGATTCTAATTTATCTAATGGCTCTGTCGTGTCCTGCAGTGGAAAACTACCAAGTAAACAACAACTTTCAATTTATACAAAGTTCAAGAGTTATCCTTGGAACTTCTCTTGTGCACTTGAGTTGTATTTTTCATGTTCTGTGCTTTTCCTTAACTCTTAAACCTTTCAGTGATAGACATCAAGCTAGAGCCACCAGAGCTACCTGTCAGTGAAGGAGGCTGTTCCTGCTAATCCCAGCACCTGTCGTTGCTTACATAATTTTCACTCTGGCTGTTTTCCAAACCCAGTCAGTTTTTCTGTATCAGTCCCTTTTACTGCACCCACCTTTGTTCCCCAGCCTGAAGAGAACACTACATCTGTTATCCTCGCCATTGTGGAAACCTGCTCTCTCATCTGAAACACTGAGAGTCATTTATCACAGAAAGTGAATATTTGCACTGTATCACACACACACACACGCACACACACACAAACACACGAACAAACACACACACACACACACACACACACACACACACACACACACACACACACACACACACACTGGTACGTTGAAACAGTACTCGCAGGTAAAGCTCAGCGTCCGAAACAGAACTCCTGTTGTCAATCAGTAGAAATAAAAGATGTTCACATCGCTGATTGTGTCTAAAGATCACTTTCAGAACCAAACTGAAAGAAATGAAATATATTAAACTAAGGTTTGTGACAAAGAGTGAGGATATTCTTCATAAACCTAAATACTGCTTTGAGCTTTATATGCACAATGTGATTGTGTTGTGCATATGTCAGTAAATGTAAATTGTGCTGTTGCAACTAATTGGCAAGCATTCATTAATGAAATGTGTTATCGGCAACCTGTGATGTTTTAACTGCCTGGAATTATTTGTGGAAATAGCTGAAGTAAATCTAACATCATTTGGGATCTCACTTTTTTTTCTCACATACCCACAGTGCAGCTGAAGATGGGAGCCCGGAGCTTATTTTAAACTCAATGTTTGCTTTGTGGTTCCTGTTCACGCAGAGTCCCGGTTCTCAGGCACGATTTAAGCTAGTATACTGTCATACACCACAGCATGGGCTTAAACCAACACACAGCACATACACTGAACACTATCACGTCACCTTCCACATTACCGTCCTTCCTTCCTCTCCTCCCACACTTTGTCCGTTGAGTTGGGTTATTTTTACCTTGGCTCCATTTTCTATGACCTTTTTATTTGGTGAGATGTTTGATTTTTTTTTTCTTTCTAAGGATTACAGCTATCATAGATTTAAACTGTTTCCTTGATGATAGTGTATGAGGAGGATTTCTCATAAAATACAAGTCATAATCATAAAACCCAGCACAAACATTAGGTATGGAGATGTATGCCTTTTGGACTTTAATTGTAGAGGGCTTCCATGGATTTATCTAGATAAGTTTGGTATGATGTTTTACAAACACTTTAAAGGCTTCTTTGGTTTGTTTTTATTTTCTGGCTTTGATCTTCTGTTAGTGATTATTCTTCAAGTGTATTTAATCCACAATGACTTGTAATATTTATTTCTGTTGGATTTGTTTCTTTTTTATGACTGTTAATATCGTCACTTTTGGTATGAGTCCTGAATCTCTAATAAAAATATGCATCCATCTGGACCACCTTTAACAGAATTAGTAGAGAGCATCTGCAGTGCCCTTTACACCTCTAAATGGCTATTTGATCATACTTATAATACTGTGCAATTTTGTGTGAACTTATGGAAGAGCGTCCGATTTGTATAGCATAGTAGTCCTTAATGTTTCTGTCTGGAATGGTTTTAAATGAGAAAATAAAAACACATTTGTCACTGCTGCTGGAATTCATCATTGCTTTATTTGGCTGTTAGAAATAATACCTGTGTAGTCTACGCTCTGAGGAAGACCACCTGGAGTCTGGACTGAAACGGCTCCTGTTACATTTTTAATCTGTCAGTAAGTCAAACTTTCAGGAATGAAATCATCAATAACAGTATCTAAGTTGATTTCTGTATAAGTGCCAAATTTAGTCAAGTCATTTGGAAGGAATGGGTTTTATCAAACTCTGAGGGAACAATATTTAAAAGTAAACTAGAACAATACTTGCAATACTCTCTTGGAATACAGTAACAGCACATATTGTAAAGAGGTAAGCAGGTGAATCTCTGTAGACTGAGCTAAAATGTTAAGACTCCAAAGTAAGTTAATGAGGTATAAACTATTGATTCTACTAAAGAAGAGAAGTCTCTCTGTATTTATAAAATAACTTCTAAATAGGTTGGTGTGTACGGAAGAAATTATGGCCACCAGAGAAATAAAAGAAAATTATGGTCAAACATTTTTTTTAATTATTCTGAGATTAAAGTCAGAATTCTTAGATTAAAGTCAGAATTCTGAGTTTAATTTCAGAATTCTGAGATTAAATTCAGAATTCTGAGATTAAATTCAGAATTCTGGGATTAAATTCAGAATTCAGAAAAAAGTCAGAATTCTGAGATTCGAATCAGAATTCTGAGATTAAAGTCAAAATCCTGAGATTAAAGTCAGAATCCTTAGATTAAAGTCAGAATCCTGAGATTAAAGTCAGAATTCTGAGATTAAAGTCAGAATCCTGAGACTAAAATCAGAATCCTTAGATTAGAGTCAGAATCCTTATATTAAAGTCAGAATTCTTAGAAAAAAGTCAGAATTCTTAGAAAAAAGTCAGAATTCTTAGAAAAAAGTCAGAATTCTGAGATTAAAGTCAGAATTCTGAGATTCTACTCACTTAAAGGATTAGTCGATCAGAAATTTGCAAGTTAGTAATGTTTTATTTTTATAATTTTCTAAAGAAGTTATTTTTTTCTACAAGTGTGTTCATCCCTGTCCGAGATGCAGTGCGCCTTTTAACGGAACTCCCGCGAGATTACCTGCAGCTGCTGTTACCTTGGAAACCAAGTATAACAACCACTGCTCTGAGTTAATTTTTACACGTTTTCTGTGTAAATTGTAGGAGCCTGAAATAGGAGTGAATTCAATATGATTATGAGTAGCGACTACTACGAGACGCTGGAAATAAACAGACATGCTCCAGACGCTGAAATCAAAAGAGCGTAAGTTTTTGCTCAACCACCAAAAACTGGACCGCCCTCACAGCTGTTCATTCTCACACTTTCATGTTTTATTTATCTAGATATCGACGTCTTGCATTGAAGTTTCATCCGAGCTGCAGAGAGACTGGTAGCGTGGAGAGATTCAGTCAGCTGGGGGAAGCATACGACGTGCTGAGCGACCGTAAGTAGACAAAGGGAGGTGGAAGTTATTCCCATGGTTATTCCTTAATATGTGATTACTAGTGTGGCGTTTTAACAACTCTGTGTCATGAGCAAGGGAGGTCAAAATGAGATGAACACTGGACATACCATGACCATTGAAATTGAAAGTTAAGTTTCAGGGTTTTTTTTAAGTGCGCAAATCACTCTACTCTTGTTTTGAGGGGCGTCGCCAGGAATTCTGCCCCCCCCCCGAAAAGATATCTCAGTGGGCCCCATCACAACAGCTAACCCTACAAAATACAACATTGCTGCTATAATACTGGTTTATTTGCATTAAACAAAAATATATGCTTAAAACTGGTTAACTGACTCAAATTTAAGCTATATATATATATATATATATATATATATATATATATATATATATATATATAAATATATATATATATATATATACAGTGGGGCAAAAAAGTATTTAGTCAGCCACTGATTTTGCAAGTTCTCCTACCTAGAAAGATGAGAGAGGTCTGTAATTTTCATCAGAGGTACATTTCAACTATGAGAGACAAAATGAGAAAAAACATCGAGGAAATCACATTGTAGGATTTTTAAAGAATTTATTTGTAAATTATGGTGCAAAATAAGTTTTTGGTCACCCACAAACAAGCAAGATTTCTGACTCTCACAGACCTGTAACTTCTTTAAGAAGCTCTTCTGTCCTCCACTCGTTACCTGTATTAATGGCACCTGTTTGAACTTGTTATCTGTATAAAAGACACCTGTCCACAGCCTCAAACAGTCAGACTCCAAACTCAACCATGGCCAAGACCAAAGAGCTGGCGAAGGACACCAGGAAGAAAATTGTGGACCTGCACCAGGCTGGGAAGAGTGAATCTACAAGAGGCAAGCAGGTTGGTGTGAATAAATCAACTGTGGGAGCAATTGTAAGAAAATGGAAGACATACAAGACCATTGATAATCTCCCTCGATCTGGGGCCCCATGCAAGATCTCATCCTGTGGGGTCAAAATGATCATGAGAACGGTTAGCAAAAATTCCCAGAACTACACGGAGGGATCTGGTGAATGACCTGCAGAGAGCTGGGACCAAAGTAACAAAGGCTAACATCAGTAACACACTACACCGAGAGGGACTCAAATCCTGCAGCGCCAGGCGTGTCCCCCTGCTTAAGCCAGTACATGTCCAGGCCTGTCTGAAGTTTGCCAGAGAGCATATGGATGATCCAGAAGAGGACTGGGAGAATATCATGTGGTCAGATGAAACCAAAATAGAACTTTTTGGTAAAAACTCAACTGGTGTGTTTGGAGGAAGAAGAATGCTGAGTTGCATCCCAAGAACACCATACCTACTGTGAAGCATGGGGGTGGAAACCTCATGCTTTGGGGCTGTTTTTCTGCAAAGGGGACAGGACAACTGATCCGCGTTAAGGGAAGAATGAACGGAGCCATGTATCGTGAGATTTTAAGCCAAAACCTCCTTCCATCAGTGAGAGCATTGAAGATGGAACGTGGCTGGGTCTTCCAGCATGACAATGATCCCAAACACACCGCTCGGGCAACGAAGGAGTGGCTCCGTAAAAAGCATTCCAAGGTCCTGGAGTGGCCTAGCCAGTCTCCAGACCTCAACCCCATAGAAATTTGTGGAGGGAGTTGAAAGTCTGTGTTGCCCAGCGACAGCTCCAAAACATCACTGCTCTAGAGGAGATCTGCATGGAGGAATGGGCCAAAATTCCAGCTACAGTGTGTGCAAACCTGGTGAAGACTTACAGGTAACGTTTGACCTCTGTCATTGCCAACAAAGGTTATGTTACAAAGTATTGAGTCAAACTTTTGTTATTGACCAAATACTTATTTTCCACAATAATTTACAAATAAATTCTTTAAAAATCCTACAATGTGATTTCCTGGATTTTTTTTTCTCATTTTGTCTCTCATAGTTGAAGTGTACCTCTGATGAAAATTACAGACCTCTCTCATCTTTCTAAGTGGGAGAACTTGCAAAATCAGTGGCTGACTAAATACTTTTTTGCCCCACTGTATATTACAACTTCACCCAAATGCAACTGCACAATATTGACCTTCAGACTGTCCACCCCTGTAAATAAGAGTATTTGAAGCCAAGTGACCTCTTGAATAACAACAAGGGGGTATTATTTGGTATAATTTAACTGCATTAAGTCATAATAAAACTCTAAAAACCTACAGTTTGCTTGCAATCAGATTCAGCCACACTTGATGCGCTGAAAATATGACAATTCCCCACTTTAGTATCTCACGGAGCTGGAAAGAAATTCCAGAGAGGAATTCAGAAAGTTTGTTTATTTATTCAGACAATTTTAGTTATCTTATTGCAACTTATAACAACACTAAAGAAAAGTGTAGTAGAAAACACAATTTATTTCAGGCCCATTAAGGCCCCCCCCCCCTCCCCACTTGGGCCCTAGGTAGTCAGTTCCACTTTTCCCCCCCAACTACGACGCCCTTGATTGTTTGCATCATGTTCACCTCCTTGCATAGTGGACAACAGTAGTTGCTGTCAAAGTAACCTCCAACAAGTGATATTAAAGGGTAACTAAACCCCTGACTTTCGGCTGAAGAGCATCTACCCAGGAATTTCAAAAACTGCCATTGTAACGTCAATGTATAAATTTAGACAGGGCTGGAGTTTGTGGAATGTGGTGAGCGAAGTTGTATAGGTTACGATGACAGATGCAAGTACCAAATATGTCACCATGAACTCAGCCAGCCATTAGAAAAACTCCATTGCAGTAGTCAGGTTTCGACCAGCAGATGGCAGTCTCTACACATTTTCAACACAATTTGAGGAACTTTAATACTTTATGCTCAACTGCTGGTGCTCAACAGCACAACTAAATCCCTGTATAAATATATTCTCAGTAAAAAAATTTTAAAAAAAGCTGTTTGGGGTTTACTTACACTTTAAAGAGGGGATGAATAAGGAGAGGTCTTGATTAACTGTTTTTGCTAATGGACTTTTCTTTTTCGTAAAATGATCAGAACAGTAATGTAACAAGTACATTTAGTAGGTTTGAATAAGGAAATAATATATAGGGAAGAATATAGAAAACTGAATAAAACAGTTTTTTTTAATAACAATATATAATATTTATTTCTTTGCAACAGCTCAGAAAAAGGCGACTTATGATAAGTTTGGTGAGGAGGGTCTGAAAGGTGGAATCCCACCTGAGTTTGGCAGCAGCGGCGCTTGGTCATCTAAATATGAATACCATGGGAACCCAGACCAAACATTCAGACAGTTCTTTGGAGGCGACAACCCATTTGCAGGTGAAAAAAACAACAACAACACACCATACATTGAATGTGCATATACAAATGGACATATTACATTTGCTTTATGTATATTTTTTTGCTAGACTTCTTTACAAATGATGCACCACTTCAGTTTGGTGGACTGCAACAAGTGGTGGTGAAGACACAGGACTGTCATATAGAGAGAGACCTTCATCTGTCTCTGGATGATCTCTTCCATGGATGCACTAAAAAGATTAAGATCTCTCGCAGGGTAAGTGCTAACTGTGTAACCATGTCTTGTAGTCAAAGACTCTGGGATCAATACATCATTCATCCATTCTTCAGATATACTGGGAACTCTTGATGTGTCACTTGACTTAATTCTAACTGATAAATCACAACACAGTTCAAGCTGAATGAGATACAAAGTTATACATTTGGATTATTTTCCAAACAGGTTATGAATGAGGATGGATGCACATCCAGTATCAAAGACAAGATCCTGAATATACATGTGGAGCCTGGATGGAAAGAGGGCACAAGAGTAGTGTTCTCCAAAGAGGGAGATCAGGTAACACAACTTTGGTGTTAACATATTATCGTTATGGCTTCTTCAGTTTGATATGATTGTCATTATTTATTTTAAATGGGTTATTTTATTTTAAAAAGCTTGGTCAGTTATTGTACTGTATTCTCTTTTGCAGTGTTTCCTACAAGAATGTATGTTATAGCTTGAGTTTTGGCCTATGGCGCTGTCCCTGGTGCTGATTTACTCAACTCTAGAATGTCCTTTAAAGCTCAATCAAAAAAATGTTAAACAAATGGAACTCATTGAATTCAATATTATCTTGAGTCTGCTGTTAACTTTACAGAGAAATTTACAAATTGAGTAAATTATACAATAAAGATATGTTCTTCACAGAAAAGCACAACATGTACTTAGTGATATTTTTTAAGTTGTTTTTCATACTGAATTACATTTCTGGCTTTCACCTTTGTAGCCTTTAAAAATCTCTTCTACATTTTTAATTAAAGATCTATCAAAATTTTCTTTAAAACTTTAACATGTTTGTTAGCTTTGATTAATAAGTGATTAAATTTATATCAAATACAGCTGAATGGACATTTGTTCAAGTTGCTGCCTGTAGGTGGCCTCAGCGGATGTCTTTTCTTGCTGCCACACTTGTTTGAATGCAAATACACCCTGTAATGAGAGATCAAGAAACTGCTTTTTTTCCTTCCTTTTTTCTGTAAGCTTGAATTCATTTGGCAAAAACAAAGCAGGTTAAAAAAAACCTACCTTTGATAAACTTATTAATAAGCTTTTTTTTCATTTTTAGGGGCCAAACAGCATCCCTGCTGATATTGTGTTCATAGTCCGACAGAAGAGTCATCCTCTGTTTGTAAGACAACAAAGTGACCTGATATACAAGGCCCAGATCTCTTTAGAGATGGTGAGTAATGTTTTAATGTGAGCTCAAAAAAGGTTGTTTTAATGTAATGCAAGAAGAATAATCCCCTCACCTCTCCTACAGGCCTTGACTGGATTCTCAGTGGATGTGGAGACACTAGATGGCAGGCTTCTCACTATTCCTATCAATGATATAGTGCAGTAAGTGCTTTCCTTTATACATTTATGCATGAAACTGTAATCCTATTAATCTTAATATTAATCTAAGATGCTTAACTCTTAATATGTTAAATATTTAAATCAATGAAGAGAGAGACAAGGGTACAAAAAAGCTACCACTTTATAGAAACAGTACAAATAAGAAGTAACATTAGTGAAGGATTTATTCTTCTCATGCATATCATTTGTCTTTCTCTGATCTGCTTGTTTTAACACATCAGCCCTGCATACAAAAAGGTAGTGACTGGAGAGGGGATGCCGCTGTCACAGAATCCTTCTCAGAGAGGACACCTCATCATTACTTTTGAAGTCCAGTTTCCAGAGAAGCTCTCAGCTGAGAGGAAGCAACTCATCAAGCACGCTCTCAATTTTAAATTTTGATGCATTTCTTATACATGTGTTCTTATCGTGTTACATGTAAACACCATAACTGTGCTGCGACACCAGCCTTCCAGCAGATGATCACAGTTACAGCATTGTTGTGCAGTTGTGATTTGCTGCCATCATGGCTCGTTTCAGCTGCTCATATGTAACAAACATCACCACGTTCCAGGAGCCCAGGCGCAAGAACGACGGCATGAAACTGAAGAAGAATAAAAACATAGATTGTAATCAGTTCATATTAAAAGCTGCTTTTTAACATTTAGTTTATAAACATTTACTTCCTCGCTTTCTTTACATTCAATTTACATCTTCATTAACCTGTTAACTTTTGTCCATGTAGCCAGTGCTTACCCTTTATAAAAGGCAAGTGGTCCCTCCTTAGTCATCATGGCCACAGCACAGCTAAGGACACCGTTGTACTGGCCGAGAGCAGCATTCATATATCTCGTTTTGACCACGTCAACTGGAGAGGCGATCACTGTTGTGCATAAGCCTGCACCAAAGGCTGATATAAAGTGGCAGGGCAGATTATCTGTGGAGGAAAGGCTGTGAGTAACTGCTACAAAGAGATAAAACAGCAGGCTAATAAATCATAACTGCATGTTACTGTACTGCGGTTGTTGTTTTACCTGTCAGGGGAGTGGACTTCAACAGGGTGTCCTTGATGAAGTCATATGTCACCAGCTCAGTACAGTTAACAATTGCATTTCTTGCAATGTTTGGAGCTGTTCCTGCAGGAGAGAGGGAAGAATGAGTATATGCATCATCATTAGAAATGAAATTTAATGTGTAAACCAGTCAAGCCCAAGTTACCTTTCCACAGTCCATTAACTCCTTCCTGCTTTGCAATGGTCTTGTAAGCATCAATAGTGCTACAGTAGCGCCTGGCGTGCCCGGGGGACCTGGCCTGAGCCTGGAAGCGGACTTTCACCACATCTGTAGGCTGAGCCAAAGCAACCGCCATTGCTCCAGTGGTGCATCCTGCGAGCAGCCGAGTGCCGATGCCAACATCTAAATCAGAAAAGAGAGAGATGTTGGGACTGATTGGCACTGAACTCCCTTACCAACATAACATGACGTTAATTAAATAAAATTCACAATCTCATGCACTCACGGTCAGAGCCTTTGGTGTAGAACTGCTTAACAGAGTCGTAGAGACCAATCCGGACAGAGGCAAAGCTCATCTGTCTCTGCAGTCCTGCAACCAATCCACTGTAAAGGCTGCTGGGCCCTTCTGTGCGCACCATGGTGGTGATGGTGCCAAACACTCCTCGATACTTCACTGCAGACTTCTTCCCTTTAGCTGCTAAAGCTTTAGACTCTCCTTGGATCTGTGCAGGATGAAAGGTAATGCCAGGTTAGGGTAAGACAGCATGGGAAACCTGCTCAATTTGTTTTTAGGAGTTTTAGTTTGATAATCACAAACAGCTTGTTTACCTGCAGCCGCACTTTGGCTGTGTCAAGAGGAAAAGTGAGCAGGTCAGCAATGCAAGCTGCGGTTCCTGCTCCCACAAACTTCACAGCTGCTGATGGAGGCACATCTGCAGGTCCAAATCCGACCATTTTTCAATTTAATTTTGATCAATGTAAGGACTGAAAATTGGCTTTTTATTGTGGACACAGGGCGAGGAGCTCCTTCAAAATCTGGAAAAGATACAGATCACAGACAAGACATTCCTAAATTTTTGGACAAAATGTCTTCAAGGCTCATTTAACATCTACATTAAGCTAACAGCAAGTCCTAGAGTGGAGATTTTAAAGATGCTAAATGAAACCCGGCTGTAAATGACATTCTGTACATGTAGGGAAAGACTAGGCTCACAAATAAAAAAGAAATCGGCAAATTCATCACATTGAGTAAATTATGTATTTGAGTTTTATTAATTTCTGCTTCATAAAATAGATTTCTCAAGTTACATTTTTTTGTTTTTAATTCGTACCCTTATTTCAGCACTTTAGGACAAAAACATCAGAGATCAGGATTCTCTAAAGGTGTCCCTCTGGCTGAATCTTGTCCCAGCTATAGATTGGTTTCCTTGTTTTTCCATAGAAGGTTTTTCAGAAGCTATGAGTCTTAAAATCATACTCCAAGTCCTAGAAAAGACAGAAAAAAACGGTTAGAAACAATAGCAGTGAAACAGAATAACTAACACAAATATGTCAAAGAAAAAGTCTTACCAAAGGTTTTGATTGTGGAAGTTAAAAAGCCGGGATGAGAAGCCTCTTTCTGTGTGGATATCCAAATGATAAGCAAATGGAAAGCATGCAGCAGTGTGGGACAGAGAGCCTCTTAAAATAAAGCCGTTGTTATATCATGGCATGTTGTGCTGCTGGGGCCCCACCCCCACTACATCTATATGGATGCCTACTGGTCCAGTGAAAAGACTATAAAGCTGTCTGTATGACAAACAGCCTGTCCGCGTGATAAACTGGGGTGGTTGTATTAGCAATATTAGTGTTAAAATGTGAACATGTTTTGCTCTCTGTTTTCTTTGCATCACAGTCAAGCTCTAATATGTCCTCAAAACCTCACACACACAAAAAAAAGACCTTTTAAGTGTTTTATCTGAGGGGCACAGGAAAAGTGAGTCCACTAGTGAAAATAAATTGTTTAATTGCGTTGCTGTATTCTGTAATTTGCTAAATGTTATTAAGTCATCAGATCTGTTTAGGTCTGTATGTAGCCTCATGGTACAGGCAGCATCCATTATTGGAGCAAATGCTGAGTCATGCTGAAAACACAAGAACACACCGTACATTACCCACCAAATTGGATCCGCATGTTCAGACCCTTTAGAGTCTCACCACAGCTTGTTGTTTTATTGTTTCTGACTCCTCCAGCAATGATTTGTGAGAGGGCATGTGTTTCTAGAAAAATCATACTTTTTAAAACGTATAGTTACATTTCTTAACAGTAGTGTGTGTGTGTAAAAATGTTGATCCTTGATAAGTAATAGTATAATTGATTAAATGTCAGCTGAAACTTATGTAATAGAAAATATGTGGACATCAATGCTTTGAATGAACTCTTGGGTACATGCTGTCCTATAGATGCAGCTGTATGGTAGCCTTGTGATTGTGCACTCAAGTGTGAAAATGCATTTTGACATTCCAGACTCATCAATGCCTGTTTAAAGAAAACCCACTCCATTTATTCAGAGGCACCATGTCAGAGTGGGACCTTGCTATCTTTCCCACTCATTACTCAGTCGTTTAGGGTCTCCATGGCGCTTCTTTCAGCGCTGCACCTCCTTCAGCATGTGAGCTACAATACAGACAAACACATCTCATATCTTAAGAACTTTTTATTCTACTCTTAATGACAATTTAAGGAGTCATGATAAGAGGACCTCAGTCATGTCAGTAACTGCTAGAAACTGATATGCTAATGCTGAAATGCAGGATTTATGCTTTTTACCTGGATATATCATATTCTTACAGGCTAAAAACTGGTTACCACAGATTTCTAGCACAAGAAATATTTTTTAAAAAGCAGTACCACATGGGAGGCAGTGCTGTTATATTGCATATCAGCACAGCTATAGTTCAGATATACAGTTGTGCTCATAAGTTTACATACCCTGTCAGAATTTCACTTGTGGTTAGTGGTTGGGTGAAGCCATTTATTGTCAAACAACTGTGTTTACTCTTTTTATATCATAATGACAACAGAAACTACCCAAATTACCCTGATCAAAAGATTACATACCCTGGTGATTTTGGCCCAATAACATGCACACAAGTTGACACAAACGGGTTTGATTGGCTATTAAAGGTACCCATCCTCACCTGTGATTTGTTTGCTTGTAATCAGTGTGTGTGTATAAAAGGTCAATGAGTTTCTGGGCTCCTGACAGACCCTTGCATGTTTCATCCAGTGCTGCACTGACGTTTCTGGATTCTCAATCATGGGGAAAGCAAAATAATTGTCAAAGGATCTGCGTGAAAAGGTAACTGAACTGTATAAATAGGAAAGGGATATAAAAAGATATACAAGGACTTGAGAATGCCAATCAGCAGTATTCAAACTCTAATTAAGAAGTGGATAATGAGGGATTCTGTTGAAACCAAACCACGGTCAGGTAGACCAACAGAAATATTAGCCACAACTGCCAGGAAATTGTTTGGGATGCAAAGAAAAACCCACAAATAACTTAAGCTGAAATACAGGACTCTCTGAAAAAAAGTGGTGTGGCTGTTCAAGATGCACAATAAGGAGGCACTTGAAGAAAAATGGGCTGTTTGGTCGAGTCGCCAGAAGAAAGCCATTACTATGCAAATGACAACACAGTTGTTTGATAATGAATGCTTCACCCAACCACGGACCATGAGTGAAAGAAAGGTTTTTGTGTTATCATTCATATTCTCTGAAAAATGGCCAAGAAATCATAAATTCTGCCAGGGTATGTAAACTTATGAACACAAATGTATACCAGGGATTATCTTCCTCGTTGAATCAGTAATTTCTTTCATGAAACAAAACCAGTTGCACATTTTGCAGGATTTTGAGCAACATGTTTTTCTGAACACCTGCTTCATTTTGTCTCTACACTTCACTGAAGATTACTTTATAGTTCCTTGCAGTTTCAACTTTGTAATTTTGAGCTGTATTGCACAAAAAAGAGTGCTGTTGAAGTGATGGGAATAACAGAAAGACTGTGATCCAGTCATATGTATGGGACCGCAAGCAGAAGCCAACGATAATCCCAGTCGTGTTGATATTCAGTGCAACTAAGGAACAGTTACTTTTTATATTTATCTGTACGTTTATTTTTATCCTGTAAACAGTAAAATAAGAGTCAGCTGACAGTTGCTTTGCAGCTACATATGATTCTGAGGCACCAGTTGGATCTATGTCGACCAAGACCTTAAATCTTAAAGTAGACCCGTAACATTAGCTAACAGTGTTCAGATAGCCTGAGTCAGATGCACAGTTAAAACAGGGTAACCTCATTTATCTATTTAATCACAATGTTTAATCTGTACTCTGGGTTTGGAATAGACAAATAACAATGTTAAAGTCAATATTAGACAGAACACATTTGCACTTTATTTGCTTATCCTGGCATTATTTATTTATCACTGTGCACAACATATGGATGACTTATTGACCAGCAATAAATCATGCTATTTACAATACAAAGCATCACATAGATTCACTAATAAATCCTCTGACCACATGCACAAACAAAAGTTCATATTGCAGAAGGCTTCATTATACAGTATGCAACAGAAGGAGCATGGAAACAGTAACAGTTTAGGTCTTTGTTGCCAGACTCAGTCTGACTATTGCTTTCCCCTGACAAAACATTATTCTGAAAGTCTCACAGTTCGTTCTTGTAAACATGAAAATCCATCCTCAAAGCTACTAGTAAAGGTTTCATATTTATCTCAAGTACAAAACCTTCTGGAATAATCCTCTAACATGTCTTTTCTACCTGAATCAGCACTTTTTAAAAGGAGGTGCTCTCCATTACAATGCAAAAAAAGGTCTCTTGTCGTCTAGTCCCTAAATCACTTTAAATTCCAACAATACCACCCAAGTCTGTGTTCATCCAGGACATAGACGAGCTGCAACTTTATGCAGCAACCTGCAGATTTCGTTCTCCAGTTCTGAGCCACTGCTGGCCATCACTGCCTCATGATGCACATTGAGATCATTGTGTCTTTGCAGTTTAGTCCGAGGAAAAAGTCCAACAAGCAACAAGCTCAAAACGGTGACTCCCAATACTGCTGTGTCCTGGTCATCCCTCTTTTGATTTGTTCATAGCTCACAAACATCACAATGTTCCAGGAGCCCAGTCGCAGAAAAGAAGGCATGAACCTAAATAAAAATAATAGACAGTCAAAAAAAACAGCCATTTTATCATTGTTTGGTCACTTGTAATCTAATTGTATATTTACCCTTTATAGAAGGCCGTTGGTCCTTCTTTTTTGAACATGGATAGAGCACAGTTGATAGCACTGCTGTATTGACCAGACCCTGAATTCATGAACCGTGTTTTAACCACGTCCACAGGAGAAGCAACAATTGTTGTGCAAAAGCCTGCACTGAAGGCTGCAGTGAAGTGACACGGCAGGTCATCTGTAGGAGAACAAGAGCTTAGTTATGTATTTGAATGTGTCAGAGGTTTGACCTTTATCAACAGATTTGATCAAAATGTGCTTTACCACCTTACCTGTCATAAGGTCGTACTTCAGGATGAGTTCTTTGATCATGTCGTAGGTCACCAGCTCTGCACAGTTCACTATGGCGTTGCGGGTGATGTTGGGCATACAGCCTACAGAAGAAATGAGCACATGGTGTTCAAAACCAGTGACAGGTCTTTCTGTGATGATTAATAAACATATCTCAAACTTTAAACTTAAAGTTAAAATGGCAAGCACCTCTCCAAAGGCCCCGAACTCCCTCATCTCTTGCGATTGTCTTGTAGGCTTCCATGGTGCTGTTGTATCTCCTCCCACCGTCTGCCAGTCGTACCTGAGCTTGGAACCTCACCTTCACCACATCTGTAGGTTGTGCGAAAGCAACCGCCATGGCTCCTGTGGTGCAGCCCGCCATGAGCCGGGTAACAATGCCAGCACCTGTGCAGCATGTGTCCATTAGTACCAGTGAAACAAGGGGAAGGAAACAGCCTTATTGTGTTACATGGTGACTCTCAGGTTATGTAACTCACTTTCAGTGCCTCGAGTGTAGAACTGCTTCATGGAGTCGTAAAGGCCAATTCGGACAGAGGCAAAGCTCATCTGTCTCTGGAGTCCTGCCACCAGTCCATTATAGAGACTTCTTGGCCCCTCTGTGCGTACCATAGTGGTGATGGTGCCAAACACTCCTCGATACTTTGTGGCACCGGCTCCTTTGGCTGCATTAGACTCTCCTTGAATCTGTTCAAGACGATTAAATTGCAGAAAGTTAAGAAAAGCTCTGACAAATCTGAAGTGTAAATGTGTGAAGGTTTCTAGAACATTATGTCCAACCTGTAATCGGACTTTGGCAGTGTCCAGTGGAAAGGTGACGAGGTCAGCTATGCAGGCTGCAGTTCCCGCTCCAAAGAACTTGACTGCCCCAGAAGGCACCATGTCTTTCGGCTGCATGCCAACCATTTCTAGGCCAAGGGTGGCTGCGTAAAAGGAAATATCATCACTCAGTGCTATTTACTCAGGGTGTGTGTGTGTGTGTGTGTGTGTGTGTGTGTGTGTGTGTGTGTGTGTGTGTGTGTGTGTGTGTGTGTGTGTGTGTGTGTGTGTGTGTGTGTGTGTGTGTGTGTGTGTGTGTGTGTGTGTGTGTGTGTGTGTGTGTGTGTATCTCTCACACAGCAAATACTTAAAGATGAAGTCAAGTCAGTACAGCAAACACACCGTATACAATGTTCATGTTTAATTTTCCGCACTGAGGGTGAAAATGTGAGAGGTGTTCTTGCTCAAACGTGTGCATACCTGTCTAAGAGGAGAGAATCAATCTTCAAGTTTCCTCCAGAAGTACACTCGCCTTTTTGAGTGGTTTAGTTGTGGAGATGCCCTGGGCCATAAACTCTGTGTGAAGTGAACCAGCAAGCATATCACCTCTCACTGAAACAACAACAGTCTATCATTTACCCGCTATCTTAGAAAGATAAAGTAGCAATGATTTGTAATTTACTTTTCAAAAATATATTTATATTTCAAAATATAAATTGTGTTTAAAGGTGTTTTTAAAAAGTTAACAATACAAAATGTGGATGCTTTTTAGATATTAAACATAAATATAAAGTGGCATAGTTTGAATACATTAAATTGCTCTCTAAGAAATAAATATCACAGATGTCTTCATGGGGAAATTTACCTAAAAGTTTCCAAGGGAAGTTATAATCCAGCAAAAAGTTATAATCCTTGAGGAAAATGAGTCCCTTTAGTGTCCTCTTCTCAAGCTGTTTGCTTTCTGGTAACGGTTGAAGAAGCCTCTTAATTTATAGGTACCTTTTGCACATGTGCACACCTGTCACATGCACCTCGTGTTTACCGGCATCTGAGAGAGCCGGATATTTGAGCTCTTGTTGATTTGTTCCTCACAGTGTCATCATGGCAGCCCTCTTTGGACTCAGTGAGCCCATGTCATCATATAGAGTATTTTGATGTTGTTTCACAGTTTATTATACAGTGAAGATTACTTTTACCTATTTTATACATTTATTTAATGTTCATTTGTTCAGGGAAAAATATGTATTATGGAATCAATACCACACACCACAGCATTTGTAGTCTATGGTAACAACACATTCCCAAAAATGGAAAAGTGAACAATAAGTATGAATATTAATTTCATAAAACTCAGAAATAAATAAGAAAATACAGACAGAACATCACCTGATAAAAACTTAAATACAAAAAAAAACACGAAAGAAGGAAAAACAAACATCACTTAATCAAGTGACACTGTTCCAAGTTTTATAATCAGTTTACATAAGAGTCAACTTTGTTGCTCATGCTCAGATCATATTACTACACTGACATCAAGGAACATTCCTCATGCCTGGATTGGTCCATATAATTGGCCAATCGGACAGAGAGGCCTGTCTAGATTCCCTACATGTTTTCATGGGGCATTCAGCTGGCTGACAAGAGCTCTGCGGTTGTTATCATTTGCATAACATCTCCTCCACGGTGTTTGTGCTCTGCTACAAAATGCACAACTACTTCAGGAGTTTCAGGAATTCCCTCGTCCCTCCTCCCTGAGAGTCATAAAGTTACAAAATGTTCCAGGCAAAGGATCCGCCATGCTGCTCAGCCAATCCATACAATGAACGAAAGTGGGTGGATGCTCAGGGCATCTGTTAGCCATTAGCATCAGTTCATGCAAACTAGCAGCACCCTACAAAGAAATGTCTGGGTGTTGAATAGGAAGTGTTTGAAAGGAGAGACACTTAGCTGTAGTGTCGGGGTCCTGTGCGTGCATGCCGGCATACATGAGATTTTCCGTAGCAGCTCCAGGTCAGACCCCTGGCAGGCTTACGTCAAGTCATGCAGTCACATATCTACTGTTTCACCTGCTGGTACATATGTCAGGATGTTTTTCATTCCCTGGACTTTAGTGTTAACTCTGTTCTTTCTAACATGCACATTGGTGTGTGCTGTTGCTTTATCTGTTACTGTTGGTGTTTGTCCTGCAATATGATTAAACTTCATCGTGCAGAAGTCAAACTGTTTCGTTATATGTATGACCACAATCCCAAATACCAGAACCTGAAAAAGTCTTTAATAAACATGGCTCAAGAAATGTCCCAGCCCTGCCCATGATGTGCACTTCTGACCTCTGGAGTATTTGACTATCATCCATCCATCCAATATCTTGACCGCTTATCCCGTTAGGGGTCACGGAGGACTGGAGCCTATCCCAGCTGGCTTCGGGCAGAAGGCAGGGTACACCCTGGACAGGTCGCCAACCCATCACAGGGCTTATTTGACTATCAAAAAACTGTTATGTAACATTAACGTTGGTTAAGCCCTTAAAGTGGGCTGATGGTTGTGTTTTGGCACTACTAACAGGATGTCATTTATGGTTACATAGTGTACCTGTTTTAACTGTTAATTCACTTGATTCATTATATAATCTTCTTTTTTTTATTTAGTTTTATTGTAAAAAACATTTGTAATACACATAGAGAAGAGTAGAGTAGAAGTAGTACTATAATTGGTGGAGGTAGTAGTTGTAGTTAGTAGCAGAAAGAGAAGTAGTAGTAGTAGTAGAGTTGTAGTAGAAGTAGCAGAAATAGGAGTGGAAGTAAAAGTAATAGAAGTAGTTGTAGTAGTAGTAGTAGTAGTAGTAGTAGCAGAATAAGTAGATCTATCTTTAGCAGTTGTATCAGTAGTGTTGGTAATAGTAAAAGGGCAGGTTATAGTATTAGTATTAGTATTAGTATTAGTATTAGTATTAGTATTAGTATTAGTATAGGTATTAGCAGTAGAAGAATAAGTAGCAGTATTTGTATAAGCAGTAGTAGTAGCAGTAGTAGTAGTAATGGAATACAATAGGAAATTTGATATTTCTAAAATCTGCAGTTCCACAAATGTCCACTTGAGGCTGGCTCCAAAACCCCCTAAAGCCACATTCACATCCATGCTAAAAAGCCCATCTTTACAGCAACACTGAACATGTTTACAGCCTGGTTAAAAAATAATAATAATTGTTGTGTATGGCTCATATATTTATCTGCACACACTGTACAGGGGCGACTTTTTAGCAATTCATAAATTTAGAAAATACTACGGTTACAAGTTTTGCAAATTTAGGACCACAGCTGACTGGACTGATAGGTGGGCAAACTCTATCTGTAAGTGAAGAAGCTCAAGGTCTGTCTCAACTGAACCTCTTTGCCTCTTGCTAGGTCAACCGAAAGTTAAGTTGAGTCAGCATGTACAGTATGGTGACAGCCATTAATAGGCTTCAAACCCCTGCTTAAAAAAACAATACCTAGTCACTTGGACTGGGTACATGTTTTAAACAGTCTATGGTCTCATCCTACCTTAAATATCACCATCAAGGTATCATAGGTGATATAACCCAGTGTAAAAAAAGGTAGTCTTTAAAAAACAAACACAACCAACTGGCAACATCTTAATCTTCTAGCCTTCTTAATTCTTAATCAACTCAAATTCTTAATGGACTTTTCTTCAAAATCAAAAGTTAAAGTTAAAAAATAAAAGCCAGCAGGAACCAAAAAAATCTTAGAAATGTATCTTTTACAGTAAGTGTGCAGGAGTTAGAAAGCATTTTTTGATGGACTGAGTCCTCTCCTATGCACCTGTTTTTTAAATATACCCTATGAGTAAAGTATTCCTCAATTTCAAAGCATTTTTTTTCAATATACATAACCAACAATAGAAGTAGTACTAAAAATAAAATGCACAGGCAATTCTACTGATCCTGTTGCATCACAGCCTGAACAGTTGATTTAACAAAAGTTCCATGTCTGACAGGCAAACAACCAATCATAATTTAGTATTTTGAGGTGGCACCTGAGGTGGCCAATCAGATTTTAAGGGGGGAGGGGATGTCACCCTGGGCCACCCTTCTGGATAAATACTGGTGATTTACAGTAGGAATTAAATTTAATTACAACGTGTCCAAAGTGCATGGTTGGTGGTTGAAATGTAATTAAAGCAAAATTATTTCAGCTGCATTTTCATAAACTAAGATTTATGCATTTTTTCACGACCTTATCCAATTTACAGGGACAAAAAAAGTCAAAGTTACAAGTTTAAACCAAGCGAAGAGCTGTTTGGGAAAAAAAGTTGGGAGTTGCTTTCACCACCTGCTGTCTTGACCCGGAGCTAAAAACAGGTTCTACTGTGAGAACACAGTGTGAATAACCTTTAAACACACAGTCAGACCAGTAAACAAGTCATTGGTCCGGATTCAACTAGACTGCGGTGACCTCCCAGACGGCCCCTGAAGATGAATCTGAGCCGTCACCACTCTGAATACCACAAAGCTTGAGTCAGTGCGGTGAAAACAGCTTATCTCCATTACCCTATAAATACTGAACATTACACTAAAAATAAAGCCAGGTGTTGCGTCATGCAAAGGTTAGTGGAGCACCAGTCACCCAAAGTAAGAGAGCTCTAAAAGATATGATAGGTAAGAGATGGAGAAGAGAATTTAAGCTCTTGGTCATCAGTTTCCCTAACAGTATGTCACAGAGAATGCCCTTACATAACAGGAAGAAGTAAGTTGTTTGTTAATTGTCCCTACTTTTCTATGACTGCCAGTGTTAGTGTATACAGTATGTTACAAAGTCCTCCATAATGAAGAGTATATTCACAAGATGAGGCAATGGTTCCTTGAAGGCATATTCTTTCAGACCTCAGCAATAGGGTAAACACATAAGAATCAGGCTCAGCAAATTCTTGACTACTTAAATAGTCTGATATAGGTGTCACTGTTACTGACCCATAGCTTGTAACCTCAAAGTTTTGATCATGGCAGCTGCTCCTTACATTGTGTAAGAGCTGTCTGTATGAGATGATTATCACCTCCCACTGATGAGTAGAGACGTCTTTGTTCCAATAATTGATGTTAAATTGCATTAAACCAACTATGTTCATTCCCCATCAACTCTTCCTGTCCTGTCCTGTGCCTCTCAGAATCAAATTAACAAGTCTGCAACTGTAGACAGTCAGCTGTCCTCATATAAATCTTTATGTAACTGCAATTATGAGTCTCTCAGATGTCTGCTACGGAACAACTATGACACAAACTGGATTGAATCAGCAACTTCAGTGTCATTAACCACATAAGAACACTGTTTTAACCTCAGAACTATTTTATTAGTGAAAGTATTACTGGAGATTTCCCAAGAGGTCACTGAGGTAAAAATAACTGCTTCTTCTCTTTTGTAAATGCAATTTATTATCTCTACATACTGACAGAAGTTACAGTGATCCGTTTTTAAAGGACAGGCTCAGGCAGCAGTGGCCAAGGCATGTATTTCTTTTTCAAACTATTTGAGTCTTGATCTAAACATTGCACTTACCATTATGCATCTCAAGAGTTTCTAATCCCATACCTAACCCTAATCCCAGCAGAGACCGTAACCCAACCCTGACCCTAACCCTAATCATAACCCTAGCCCTAATCATAACCCTTGCCCTAACCCTAAACCCTAACCCTAAACCCCTAACACTAGCCCTAACCCTAAACCCTGAACCCTAACCCCTGACTTTAACCCTAACCCTAAACCCTAACCCTAGCCCTAACCCTAATCCTAACCCTAACCCTAACACTAACACTAACCCTAACCCTAACACTAACCCTAACCCTAACACTAACCCTAATCCTAACCCTAACCCTAATCCTTACCCTAATCATAACCCTAACCCTAACCCTAATCCTAACACTAACCCTAACCCTAACACTAACCCTAACCCTAACACTAACCCTAATCCTAACCCTAACCCTAATCCTTACCCTAATCATAACCCTAACCCTAACCCTAATCCTAACCCTAGCACTAACCCTAACCCTAATCCTAACCCTAATCCTTACCCTAATCATAACCCTAACCCTAACCCTAACCCTAATCCTAACCCTAACACTAACACTAATCCTTACCCTAACCCTAACCCTAATCCTTACCCTAATCATAACCCTAACCCTAACCCTAATCCTAACCCTAATCATAACCCTAGCCTTATTCATAACCCTAACTTGGTTCTGGTTCTGTTTGCTTGAATTGGTTCTGGTTCTGGTTGCTTGAGATTGGTTCTAGTTCTGTTCGCTTGAGTTTGGTTCTGGTTCTGTTTGTTTGAGTTGTTTCTGTTTCTGTTTGCTTGAGTTTCTTCTGGTTCTGTTTGCTTGACCTGGTTCTGGTTCTGATTGCTTGAGTTTGGTGCTGGTTCCGGTTCTGGTTCTGTTTGCTTGAATTCGGTTCGGTTCGGTTCTGGTTCGGTTCTGGTTCGGTTCTGGTTCAGGTTCTGTTTGCTTGAGTTTGGTTCTGGTTCGGTTCTGGTTGAGTTCTGGTTCGTTTCTGGTTCGGCTCTGGTTCGGTTCTGGTTCGGTTCTGGTTCGGTTCTGGTTCTGGTTCTGTTTGCTTGAGTTTGGTTCTGGCTCGGTTCTGGTTCTGTTTGCTTGAGTTTTGCTCTGGTTCGGTTCTGGTTGAGTTCTGGTTCGGTTCTGGTCCGGCTCTGGTTTGGTTCTGGTTTGGTTCTGGTTCTGGTAATGTTTATTTGAGTTTGGTTCTGGTTCGGTTCCGGTTCTGTTTGCTTGAGTTCTGGTTCGGTTCTGGTTCTGTTTGGTTCTGTTTACTTGAGTTTGATTCTGTTTGCTTGAGTTTGATTCTGATTCTGTTTGCTTGAATTTGGTTCTGGTTCTGGTTGCATGAGTTTGGTTCTGGTCCTGTTTGCTTAAGTTTAGTTCTGGTTCTAACCCTTACCCTAATCATAACCCTAACCCTTATAATAACCCTAACCCTAACTCCATCATAACCCTAACCCTAACCCTAACCCTAAGCCAAACCTAAACCTAACCCAAATTAATTGACTGAGAAGCAGCCAAAGATTGTAAAAGATCATATTAGTCCAACAGCTACCTTTTGTGAGATCAAAATTTTAAGGGTTCCCCCTACTGACTGGCAGCAGTATAAGTCTAAGACCCAGTCTCCTTCATTCCCACAAAATGAACATGAACATAGGTCAAACTAGAAAATTAAAATTATTTTAATTTATTTGATTTTTAAAAAACGATGAATGATTGACAGCTTCTGCAGCAATGTCTTCTAGATTAGCAAAGAAGAGGGGGACATGGGAGAGAAAAAGTAAAAAACACAAGAGTCATGAACTGTCGACAATCATCAGTTTCTGCTTCAAACCAATACAAGAATATGTTCTGCTGCAGACTGTTCTGACCTGAGAGGTCCTTGACCTTTTACCTGTAAGTTAAATTAGTATTTTGGTAAGTGTAAAGGGTGTTATGTAAGTCCTGTGGATACACCAGCCAAATCGCTGAGGCACATGTTTTGGCTCCACCTGGCTTATTGTGTTAGCGCCCATCAAGGTGGTATTTAGGCACCACTTCTCACAATGCGACAAGATGGAGGCGTGATGTCAATATGACTAAAGAGTCAATGTTCCAACGTCATCTGCCCGCCAGAAAAACATTGAAATCTTTCAAACACCATAACTCTAGATGTAACCGTGCCCTTCTGTAAAATATTTGTAGCTACCCTATATAAACTGATATTGCCCTGATACATTAAAATGACACCAAGGTTTTCTTAGACCCATCAAACTTTCTCCAGGGCCACAGAATGTTTGAATGTTTGAATGCACAAGATAAGAGGGTATTATTATAATAAAAACTGAGAATAGGGGGAGTGTACCTTTGAGTGGAGTGCAACACGAGTGCAGTGTCTGTGGCTGCCACCCTGTGTTCAGTCTCAGAATAAAACACTGCCCTTTACCGTTTTTGTCAGTCTCTTTGGTACATTTCTCAGATCAGAATTGAAATTCTCAAAACTACTTGTTCAATCTTCACATCATTGCATCCCTTGTGCACATCAAAAAAGCAGTTTCTCATTTCTTTGAACAAGTTGTAAATGCTTTGGTTCATCCATGCAAATGATTATGTACAATTCTCTGCTGTTTCCTACATTATGAAGTGCTTATGTCATGTTGATCAAAATGTATTATAATGGGTCTCTGTTGAATAGGCTCACCCTCCACAACATTAAAAAAACATGAGTTCATAGCATAAGTCTTCACAAAATGGTTGAACATGTTGTCAGAATATGTCAGTCATATTTCTGTACATTTCCATCAGACTGTTTTTTCTAAATCTGTCCTGAATTGGTAAATTGCTCTCAGGTGAATCTTTACTTTCTCTAACGAAGGGAAACTGTGAAGTATTAGATCAACCAATGACCAACCAGTTTTCTGAAATAGCTCAAAGGTGCATCTCATGAACCATCAACTGACAAGTGTATATATATACTTATATATATATATGTTTATACCATTTACTTATACGTAAATGTGAATCTTGTCCAGTCTCTTGCAATCAATCTCCCACATACACTAACTGTAACTTACAATTTACAATAACTGTCATCAAAACTTTAGCCATAGTTTACATCAGAACGTCCCTCCAGAGTACACTGTTATATTGACAACATGACTAAGCAATTTGACTGTCTTATCCGTAAACAATGACACAAGGACTTGTCATTCTGATGGCACCACAGGTTCATTAACACAGATATTTACTTTTGAGAGATGAACCAAGGATTTTGAGCAAGATACTGGCTTTTGCAGGTAATCCATGGTGTTTTGCTTTTTGTACGAATTGTTTTGAACTGTTTTGCAAATGTCAAGGATGATTTGAGAAATGTACCAAAGCGACTGAGAAAAACTGTAAGTGTGCTGTTACTGTTGTGTTGTCATCTAATAACTTTACACTTATATAAAAAATTATAATGTTTGGATAGAAATATGCCGGGTATGGGAAATCTCTTTTGATGTGTGTGCTTTTTTTCTTTAAAGTTTCTCACTCAGAAAGTTTGACAAAAGCATCTATTATTTAACAGCACAGCCCAACTGCTATTCATACTTTGCTTTACAGAATAATTGAGCATTGCTTTGTCATAGATTACCAAGACCATGCTGGTTTTCCTCAAAACAATCTTAGCATCAATTGAATGTATTTATCTCAGTTTTAACTGTGTCTGAGAAGCACATTTTACAAAAGTCAGTTTGAGGTTTAAGGTGATAACTAGCGAAAAGCTTGTACTCTGAAGGACAGGAAATGTAGGTTATTGATAAATATAAGCGTACTCTTGTGAACGTTTTTATACTCAATTATTGAAATGGTATTTATAAACAAATCTACAGGTATAAATACCTAGCTTTGCCAGTCTACACACTCAATAGCTAGCATTATTTCAGTTCTAACTATAAAATGTTTAACAAAAAGAAGAAAGCAATAGCTATCACTCAGATGATAACAGTATCACTATATTATATTATACACCCACACCACACCCACACCACACACACAACACACACACACACACACCACACACACACACAATAATTATGACATTTTTCCTGCATGCAACTAGAATAGCAGAATCATCTCTATCTCACTCCTTAGTGTTATCAATTGCAGGAATTCCCCTGGCACTTTTATATTTCTTTATTGCAGGTTTACAGTAATATGTTCTGGTGCTTCCTCCTCTTTGCTTCCTTGTTGCTTTAAGAATCTGAATTTATTACTTCTCTACTTTTAAACAAGCTTCCAATTTGTAAATTTAGCAATCTGGCAACCATATGTTCAAAGTGATTCATTTGTCTGCTTAGTCAAGGTAAGTGCTTGCAAATGCCCCAATGACATAAGAAGACATTGATATGTTGGAAATAATCTTATCATCATGGTGGAATACCAGCATGCAGGCTGCACAGCTGATACTGTGGTCAGGTTGATGACAGATGAGAGCTTGTGTGCCAAAAATTGCAGCTGTGAAGGAAATCTACTCCCCTATCTCCCACTCCTCTTGTATGCCTCTGTGTTCTCTCATATATGATGTAAAACCCACCACAGACACCTATTCAGTGCCCTCAGCTCCACCTCAGTGTGTGTGTGTGTGTTTGTGAGAGAGGCAGCCCTTCCCTACCTCACAGTCAAACAGCAGGTGCAGCTGCCCGTCGATCCACTCCTCGATATCCAGCTCCTCTGCAGGTCTTTGCGGTCGTATTTGACCGTCAGCTTGCCCAGCTTGCGGTGAGCCGGCTCCTGTGTTTTATCCGCTGCCTGGAAATCACCCTGGACTGGGTGTGGGCTCTGACGCCATGGCTGCCACGGCCCTCGGGAGAACCGTGGAAACACACACGCACACACACTTAGCTCACACACACATAAACACACACTCACCCACACACACAGACAGACTACAGGCTCTTTTTGCTCCTATTCTCTTTCTCTATCTCTGCTGCTTCTGCTCCCCTCACTCCTGTTATCTTGTTGAGTGTTGAGGCTCTCCCTCTCTATAACGCTGCCTCTGGTTCTCTCCTGTCCTCTCTCTCTCTCTCTCTCCCTCTCCCTCTCCCTCTGTCTTGCTCTCCCTTCCCTCCTCCTCTTGCAACACCCACTGGCTGCACTATCAGGAGGATGGTAATAAGATATGCCTCTGTGCGTGCGTGTGTGAGTTTTGGGCGTGCATTCTTGTATATGCACATGCACCATATGGGTGTGTGATTGCTTTTTGCTCTCTTCCTCTATAATAGCAGGTGAAGGAGGAGCAGAGGTCAATTACAGCTATAAAAAGTGGAGAAAAGGTGAGAGTTCATGATTTGCAGAGAGCAAATCACAAACTACGGCATCAAACAGAAATATGTGTGTACTGTTG